>NW_028162479.1:0-7534 GCF_964263955.1 Coregonus lavaretus | reverse complement strand
GGATCCATGTCTCTAATGTCTTGGATCCATGTCTCTAATGTCTTGGATCCATGTCTCTAATGTCTTGGATCCATGTCTCTAATATCTTGGATCCATGTCTCTAATGTCTTGGATCCATGTCTCTAATGTCTTGGATCCATGTCTCTAATGTCTTGGATCCATGTCTCTATTGTCTGGATCCATGCCTCTATTGTCTTGGATCCATGCCTCTAATGTCTTGGATCCATGTCTCTAATGTCTTGGATCCATGTCTCTAATGTCTTGGATCCATGTCTCTTGTCTTGGATCCATGCCTCTATTGTCTTGGATCCATGTCTCTAATGTCTTGGATCCATGTCTCTATTGTCCTGGATCCATGTCTCTATTGTCCTGGATCCATGCCTCTATTGTCTTGGATCCATGTCTCTAATGTCTTGGATCCATGTCTCTATTGTCCTGGATCCATGTCTCTATTGTCCTGGATCCATGCCTCTATTGTCTTGGATCCATGTCTCTAATGTCTTGGATCCATGTCTCTATTGTCCTGGATCCATGTCTCTATTGTCCTGGATCCATGTCTCTAATGTATTGGATCCTAAAATAATACTAGGCTAAACAATGTGAATAACATCGCTGTCTATCTGTCTGTCTGTCCGTCTGTCCGTCTCCCCCTAGCTGGCATTCAGCACCACAGAGATGGCCCTGGCACTGAACCGCTACCTGTGTTCCGCTGTGCTGCCCCTCATCACCAAGTGTGCCCCCCTGTTCGCGGGCACCGACCACCGCGCCATCATGATTGACTCCATGTTGCACACCATCTATAGGCTGTCCCGCGGTCGAGCCCTCACCAAGGCTCAGAGAGACGTTATCGAGGAGTGCCTCATGTCCCTCGTCAAGTATGCCACAACCACAACCCTCTGGCACATCAGTGGATTAAACGTTCACTTTACTAATAATATACTATTACTACATTTTACTTTACTTTGACCTCTGCCCTCTCAGGTACCTTCGACCTTCCATGCTGCAGCATCTGCTGAGGAAGCTGGTGTTTGACGTGCCAATCCTCAACGAGTTTGCTAAGATGCCTCTGAAGCTCCTGACCAATCACTATGAGCGTTGTTGGAAGTACTACTGCCTGCCTAACGTTGGGCCAACTTTGGGGTGTCGTCAGAGGAGGAGCTGCATCTGTCACGCAAACTCTTCTGGGGAATCTTTGAGTCTCTGGCACACAAGGTCACAACAATAAACACTACTATATATATCACACAAGGCCACAATAATATACACTACTATATATCACACAAGGCCACAATAATATACACTACTATATATATCACACAAGGTCACAATAATATACACTACTATATATATCACACAAGGTCACAATAATATACACTACTATATAATCACACAAGGTCACAATAATATACACTACTATATATATCACACAAGGCCACAATAATATACACTACTATATATATCACACAAGGTCACAATAATATACACTACTATACAGTATACAGTATATCATTATAAACCCGGGTAGTTTGGGTCCTGGATGCTGATTGGCTCAAACAGCCTTTCAACCGTCTGTAGATCAGACAATATACAAACGGCTTTGATGCAAAACTACTTGTTCACTGTTCTATTCATGTTGTATATAATATAATATAATATAAATATAATATAATATAATAGGGAACCTCTGGGGTTTGTGGTATAGGGCCAATAATATCACTGCTAAGGCTGTATCCAGGCACTCCTCTTTGCGTCGTGCATAAGAATAGTGCTTAGGCTTGGTATATTTGGCCAACATAGTCCCGTGTAGCTCAGTTGGTAGAGCGTGGCATTTGCAACACCAGGGTTGTGGGTTCGTTTCCCACGGGGGGACCAGTATGAAAAAGAAAATGTATGCACTCACTAACTGTAAGTCGCTCTGGATAAGAGCGTCTGCTAAAATGACTAAAACGTAAATGATCTAAGTTCTTAGCAAGATGACATGTTTGAAATGGATGTCAGTTATGTTATTGTATGCAGGGCATCGTGTGTTACTTAGTGAAGTCTGTCTGCTAAAATGACTAAAATGTTTTTTTAAATGTAAAAACATAGCACACCCCCTCAGGCCTTACTACTCTGATACACAGAGATACATGTACACACTATCCAGCTCCACAATATTTACAGTTGAAGTCGGAAGTTTACATACACTTAGGTTGGAGTCATTAAAACTCGTTTTTCAACCACTCCACAAATGTCTTGTTAACAAACTATAGTTTTGGCAAGTCGGTTAGGACATCTACTTTGTGCATGACACAAGTCATCTTTCCAACAATTGTTTACAGACAGATTATTTCACTTATAATTCACTGTATCACAACTCCAGTGGGTCAGAAGTTTACATACACTAAGTTGACTGTGCCTTTAAACAGCGTGGAAAATTCCAGAAAATTATGTCATGACTTTAGAAGCTTCTGATAGGCTAATTGACATCATTTGAGGCGATTGGAGGTGTACCTGTGGATGTATTTCAAGGCCTACCTTCAAACTCAGTGCCTCTTTGCTTGATATCATGGGAAAATCAAAGGAAATCAGCCAAGACCTCAGAAAAAAATTCGTAGACCTCCACAAGTCTGGTTCATCCTTGGGAGCAATTTCCAAACGCCTGAAGGTACCACGTTCATCTGTACAAACAATAGTACGCAAGTATAAACACCATGGGACCACGCAGCCGTCATACCGCTCAGGAAGGAGACGCGTTCTGTCTCCTAGAGATGAACGTACTTTGGTGCTGAAAGTGCAAATCAATCCCAGAACAACAGCAAAGGACCTTGTGAAGATGCTGGAGGAAACAGGTACAAAAGTATCTATATCCACAGTAAAACGTGTCCTATATCGACATAACCTGAAATGCCACTCAAAACCGCCATTAAAAAGCCAGACTACGGTTTGCAACTGCACATGGGGACAAAGATCGTACTTTTTGGAGAAATGTCCTCTGGTCTGATGAAACAAAAATAGAACTGTTTGGCCATAATGACCATCGTTATGTTTGGAGGAAAAAGGGGGTAATTGTAAGCCGAAGAACTCCATCCCAAACGTGAAGAACAGGGGTGGCAGCATCATGCTATGGGGGTGCTTTGCTGCAGGAGGGTTTGGTGCACTTCACAAAATAGATGGCATCATGAGGAAGGAAAATTATGTGGATATATTGAAGCAACATCTCAAGACATCAGTCAGGAAGTTAAAGCTTGGTCGCAAATGGGTCTTCCAAATGGACAATGACCCCAAGCATACTTCCAAAGTTGTGGCAAAATGGCTTAAGAACAACAAAGTCAAGGTATTGGAGTGGCCATCACAAAGCCCTGACCTCAATCCTATAGAACATTTGTGGGCAGAACTGAAAAAGTGTGTGCGAGCAAGGAGGCCTACAAACCTGACTCAGTTACACCAGCTCTGTCAGGAGGAATGGGCCAAAATTCACCCAACTTATTGTGGGAAGCTTGTGGAAGGCTACCCGAAACGTTTGACCCAAGTTAAACAATTTAAAGGCAATGCTACCAAATACTAATTGAGTGTATGTAAACTTCTGACCCACTGGGAATGTGATGAAATAAATAAAAGCTGAAATAAATAATTCTCTCTACTATTATTCTGACATTTCACATTCTTTAAACTAAAGTGGTGATCCTAAAACTGGGAATTTTTACTAGGATTAAATGTCAGGAATTGTGAAAAACTGAGTTTAAATGTATTTGGCTAAGGTGTATGTAAACTTCCGACTTCAACTGTACATGTACACACTAAGGTTGAAGACTTTGTATTACCTGGCATTTCCTATGACTGAGACCATTTCTTCCCTCCCCTTCTCCCTCCCCCTCCCCTTCTCCCTCCCCCTCCCCTTCTCTCCCTGCCCCTCCTCCTCCCCTTCTCCTCCTCCCCTTCTCCCTCCTCCTCCCCTTCTCTCCTCCCCCCTCCCCTTCCCCCTCCCCCTCCCCTTCTCCCCCTCCCACTCCCCTTCTCCCCCTCCCCTTCTCCCCTTCCCCTTCTCCCTCCCCTTCCCCTTCTCCCTCTCCCTCCCCTTCCCCTTCTCCCCCTCCCCTTCTCCCTCCCCTTCCCCTTCTCCCTCTCCATATCTTTCTTTCCCTCTCAATCTGTTCTAGAAATTCGATGCTGAGCTGTTTAAGATCGCCATGCCATGTATCTGTGCCATCGCTGGTGCCATCCCTCCGGACTATGTGGACGCCAGCTACTCCTCCAACACAGAGAAGAAGGCTTCGGTGGACGCTGAGGGAAACTTTGACCCTAAACCCGTGGAGACCACCAAGTGAGGATGGGATGGGGATCAATGGCAGTCTGTAGATTGGACAGAAGTTTTCCTGATCACGTGACCTGTCCAGGAGAAACTCCAGGCCCTAGTTTAAGTCTAGAGTTTTTCCTGATCAATTCACCTGGTGTGGAAAAACCCTTGACACTATATTTACATAGTAGAGTGGTTAGCAGTGAGTCTCATGCGGCGATAAATCTCCACCTGTTTCGTCCTTCTCAGCACCATTATCCCAGAGAAGCTGGATGCCTTCATCAACAAGTATGCAGAACACACTCACGACAAGTGGGCCTTCGAGAAGGTTAGTTACTCCTCACCTCCCCCTCCTCCTGCGACACAATACACAATACCATCTACTGATGGAGATGGAGACTTCAGGTAGAGTATGATGATGCTCTATGTGTCTGCTCTCAGATCCAGAACAACTGGTCGTACGGAGAGGTGCTGGATGAAAACGCCAAGACCCACCCCATGCTGCGTCCGTACAAGACCTTCTCTGAGAAGGACAAGGAGATCTACCGGTGGCCCATCAAGGAGTCCGTCAAGGCCATGCTGGCCTGGGAGTGGACGGTGGAGAAGGCTCAAGCAGGCGAGGGAGAGAAGGTGGAGATCAAGACCACCACACGGAAGATCTCCCAGACTGCTCAGGCGACCTATGACCCCAGCCACGGCTACAGCCCTTCGCCTGTGGACATCACTGCCATGGCACTGTCCAGAGAGCTGCAGGTAAGGGAACAAACTGTAAAGACAACTCTAGTGGAAGGAGGTGGCTTGGTCAACACACTACGATCAGCAATCTGCTGATGGGTTTTGGTGGAGGAAAGGGTATGGAAGATAGTTTACCATTGTTCACTTTTACCAGTGAGATATAGGTTGATGTACCTTGTGATCCTTTCTCTCTAGTCCATGGCTGAGCAGCTGGCTGAAAACTACCACAACACCTGGGGCAGGAAGAAGAAGATGGAGCTGATGGGGAAAGGTGAGATGGAGGGTCGGACAGCTTTCAGGGTTTTTAACGTTCTACATCTCTGCCCGTCTCGGTTGTATGATCTCATTCGTTTTTTGGAATCTTTAACCCATAATAATTCTATCCATAATGTCAGTCTGTTTACATAGGAGACTTTTGAAATAAGTCCCAAGGTTCTTCACAGCTGAAAAACTAGGGATAACAGCCATAGAAACAGAGTAAGTCTCACCGGATGATGATGTGTGTGTTGTCCAGGTGGCGGTGCCCATCCCCTGCTGGTACCCTACGACACCTTGACGGCTAAGGAGAAGGCCAGAGACAGAGAGAAAGCCCAGGACCTGCTCAAGTTCCTGCAGCTCAATGGATACGCCGTCACTAGGTACAATACTGTAGCACGCACTGCTCAGGTAGTCCCCTGTCCGTATTGTGTCAACAAGTTGTCTCCCGTGTTGCAATAACTCCCTCCCTGTCCCTCCCCTCCTTCCTGTTGTCGTGACGTGACTTACTTTAATGTATGACTGTTATTTATCGAATCACCTAACTATGTTTAACTGTCACTCGATTAAATTAATCGTGTAACAATTAACTCATTAGGAATTTGGGGCACCACGGAATAAGTTGTTAAACGAGTTACCAAATTAAACTCTTAGAAGATATATGTTATATATATCGATAACAGTCACTTATTAAATAATTGCCTATTATCAGTCTCATTCTGAACGTCGCATAACCCTTGAACCTGCGAAAACCCTAAACTTATTGATGAATCAGCAATACACAAATTGGCTTAATTATTTATTTACTAACTAACTAAATAATAACACAATACAAACACTCATAGATTATTGATTACTAACGTAATACAATGACAACATGTACTTAGTGGACTGGGCTAACATTAGCATGAATGGTTGGGTAGTGGATGGGTCAGAATGGAATGGAGAGACAGCGATTCAAACTATCGTAGTTACTTTGGAAACTACGCTCACAGTAATCATAATACTTATGCACCCTAATAACGCTCATTCGGATTAGAAATGCAACATGTATTTACGTGTTGCTGTCCTCGATAGTTGAGTTGATGATGTAGGACTCTGCTTTGCCCACCAAAGATCTCAATGTCCTTGGTAGAGTTTCTGGTCTTAGTGGTGGTTAAAATGGATACTTCAGATGTACCAGCGGTTGTCTGAGAGGGATTGTCCTTCCCACCTCGTGTCTTTAGTGAAAGTTCTCTAGACGGCTATACATGCCAGCTGCAGACTGAAATGATAAGGTCTAGCGCAGGGTTCTTCAATTCCGGTCCTGGAGGGCCGAGACACCTCTGTTTTTCATCCTCTCCTTCTAATCAGGGGCTAATTCAGACCTGGGACACCAGGTGAGTGCAATTAACTACCAGGTAGAAATAAAAAACAGAACCAGAATTGAAGAACCCTGGTCTAGTGCATTGTCTCCTTCTTCACCTCGTGTAGAAGTTGAGAGTTTCAGAGTTTCTCCATTTCAAGCGTGTGGACTAACGTCTCACGTTTTCTGGTCTTTCTAGTCTAACCATTTTGTAACGTGTAGCTTCAGCTTCACACTTCTTGGTCTTGTAGAGTGTCAACCATTTTAAGCCGTGGGGCTTCCTGGTCTGGTAGAAATTCAACCATTTGCAACGTTGGGCTCACGCTTCACATCTGCTGGTCCGTTGTTAAACAGTTTTTCAAGGCTTTTTATGCACTCTGGGTAAAAGGGGCGTTCCATCATGTTTGTGCTCATCTGGGCGTGGCCACTGACTGCGAACAAATCAATATGGAAAACAATCATCTCATCTAGAATGATAAAATCACATTGTTATCTTCACAAAAGTATTATTGTACTTAATCATTCGTTTTTATACAACCATTAGATGCAAACCTCATAACTGGGAAGTGTACCCCCCCAGAGATACAGTTATGTTGTTCCACCGTCTTTAATGACATCACAACATAGTAACGAATTTAACATGATTGTTCTTTAAGTCCCCACCAACCATTTTCCAATTATTTTAAGTAGGAATATTGTTTCATTATCCACTTTTGGATGTTGGAGTCTTGGCGGGATGACTTCCTTTGTCTCGCAGGGAAATTCCCCTCTCCCAATACTGCATGGCACGGAAAATAAAGTTTCTGCAAGGAATTTACGACCGGTCATAAAACTGGCCCCCCAGGAAAGGGGGTGTTCAAACCTTTGCCTAGCCGGAATCTTTGATCTTCAGCCCATGAGGGCAAGTCACGACCGCTGTATCT
>NW_028162480.1:0-68663 GCF_964263955.1 Coregonus lavaretus | reverse complement strand
GCCTAAGTGACACTTACCTGGACAGTCAATGACTGATGAAGAGAAAGAGAGAGAGGGAGAGAGGGAAAAATAAGTTGTAGAGAGGTGTAGAAGGTCCTGGTCGTGTTACTTGTTGTTCCAGAACTCTCTGTACACTGTAGTGGAACTTGTGAACATTCTGGAACTCATAAAATGATCAGCATTTTGTCTCTTTTGGATGAAGTGTTGGGAAAAGTGTTTGGAATCATCAGAACCTGTTGTTCCAAGATGGCTTCTCTGCTTCTCTCTCTTGGGTTTCCCTATCTGCTCCTATTGGGATTGTGCCAGTCGCCATGTACACTACAGAACGATTCAGAAAGGAAGATTAATTCATTGCTACTAGTAAACTATTTATACGTGTGAACGTTTTCATTTCTCTCTCTCTCCCTCCAAGACATTGTTATGTTTTCTGTGACATGTAAGAGTCATGGTCTGTCTGATCCTCTGGTAGTGAATCTCCATGTCCACATTTGTTTGTAGTTGTTAATGTTGTTGTTACTCTTGTTCAATGTTGCATTATTATTTGACAGGATATTATCTGAACAATCTCAAGTCTAGTTGTATGGGCTGGAAACGTAACGAAACGTGGCGAAGAGGAGATGGGTTGACAGAGTCTGTACAAGTACAGGAAGATGCTTTATTTTTGTTAAAAAATATATTATGCTTACTTATATTCAAGGAGGAAGTATGTTTGTTATTTCTTTGTTTGTTGTGGTTGAATGCTTGTATTTAATCCATGGAAACGATGCAGGAATGGGGGTGATGAAATGTATAAGGCACCAGCCATGCACCCTGTTTGGTGGTGTAGGGTAGGCTTACATCAGCAGTGCTGTACTGTATTATCTAGAGAGCTGGATAGAGCTAACCTGGTCCCAGATCAGTTTGTGTTGTCTTGCAAACACATGTAGTCATTGGCAAGACAGCACAAACTGATCTGAGATCAGGTTAGGGTAGAGCTGGCTGAGGAAGACTCAATCTGGGGCTGTGTCTCTTTAACCCAGTTATCTGTCTAGCCGAAAGTTACACCCAGTAACCAGAGTACCATTAAACACAACAGAACACACACGGTCAGTATGTGTGTGTGTGCACATAAATGTGTGTGTGAAACCACTTTTAACCGATATCACACTCCTTTGATAAGATGGTGCCCTGTCCGCCCCACCAGCACACAAGCTGTTCTTAACGAGTACAAAGTCCATCTTTGTGAACAAACGAACAAGTGCATGAATGGTTTCCTTGTTAATCAAGCAGCAGTCTTCCATTGACACGTTAACAATGATGAAGACTGTTCGACTGTTGATGAGTGAAAGATAAGATAAAAAATAAGATACCACTGTTTATGAAGAGACTGACACCAAATCTCTAACAACACCCTATTTCCCATAGAGTGCAGTGCACTACTTTTGACCAGAGCCACTGGCCAAAAGTAATGCACTACATAGGGAATAGGTTGTCGTTTGGCACACACTAAATCAATAGAAAGACCTGGGCACTTTTCCAAAATGTCTCAGAGTAGGAGTGCTGTTCATGTAATCTTATTCATTATGATCTAAAAAGCCAAACTGATCCAAGATCAGCACTTTATGAAGTCCTGGGTGAGAGGCATGTTGAGAGAAAATAGATGACTGAAGAAGCAACAACACTGTATCTGCAGCTGCTTTGGATAACAACATCTTCAACTGCACTATACAGACTTCCAAGGTGATTCCATTGGTGCTATATATGTAGAAAGGAAATCAGAAGAAGTTTCACCACCATTTTGCAATGTATTCATTTAGTCATTCATTGTCAATAGACCAGGGACCATTGCTTACAGTAACTAAACAAACTACAACAGCACAAGCTTATTCCATTTTTTATTTGGGCCTCCATTGGATAAAAACAGCAATGATTATAATTTATATATTTATGTTTTCAATAATAAATACATTTCTGCTTATCAAACTGTACACAGAATGTTGGGTCCTGTTTTTGGTCCAAGTTGGTACAGTATGATTAGTCTCTTTCTTAGTTAGTATAAATCAGTCCTTCCCTTGCTGAAAGAACTGACCAGGTGAAAAAACCTACTCACTGGGCACAGACTTCAATTCAACATCAATTCCATGTTGGTTCAACGTAACTTCATTGAAATTATGTGGAAACAACGTTGATTCAACCAATGTGTGCCCAGTGGGTAATGATGAGTTTCCACCATATTGTCTTCACCTTTCAAGTCAGTGCAGATGAAGAGGAGACGAGGACAGATCAGTGCCATGAAAGAGAGGAAGAGAGGATGGAAGTTTAGACAATGGAGAAAGAGCTGTTGATGAGACAAGAGCAGTACCCATCTGCATCCTCATGTCCTGTAGTCCATCCAGTAGCCAGAGGGTGTGCAGTGGACAGGCAGAAGGCGTGTGCAGTGGACAGACAGAAGGCGTGTGGAGTGAACAGGCAGAAGGCGTGTGGAGTGGACAGGCAGAAGGCGTGTGGAGTGGACAGGCAGAAGGCGTGTGGAGTGGACAGGCAGAAGGCGTGTGGAGTGGACAGGCAGAAGGCGTGTGGAGTGGACAGGCAGAAGGTGTATGGAGTGGACCGGCAGAAGGCATGTGGAGTGGACAGGCAGAAGGCGTGTGGAGTGGACAGGCAGAAGGCATATGGAGTGGACAGGCAGAAGGCGTGTGGAGTGGACAGGCAGAAGGCGTGTGGAGTGGACAGGCAGGTGGCGTATGGAATGGACAGGCAGGTGGCGTGTAGAGGAAATGTGAGCTTTCCTGGGGCCTGTGGAACGAGCTGTGACTGGGCTCGCCTCCAGGATCCTCCAGAGCCAGGGGGGAGACTTTAATACTCTCTCCCCGAGATGCTCACCCTAATCCTGGGCTTAGAGGACATGAAAGTGCCGCCTACCCACCACTTCCCCCAGATACACACACCCCGTTTATTACCCCTGAGAGGAGAGAGAGAAAGAAGAGAAGATGAAAGAGCGGCTCAGAGGAGGGACACCAGATTTGCTGCCAGCGGAACGGAGGGACATATCAAAGAAAGAGAAAAACATAATGTTATGTTTATATTGTTTTTTATCTGACGGGCTCTGGGTGCAGATGGGGTTCATTCACAGAGCGAGTGAGGGATGGAGGGGAGAGGGGAGGTGGGAGGAGAGGTACACTATACAGTGGGGGAAAAAAGTATTTAGTCAGCCACCAATTGTGCAAGTTCTCCCACTTAAAAAGATGAGAGAGGCCTGTAATTTTCATCATAGGTACACGTCAACTATGACAGACAAAATGAGATTTTTTTTTCCAGAAAATCACATTGTAGGATTTTTAATGAATTTATTTGCAAATTATGGTGGAAAATAAGTATTTGGTCAATAACAAAAGTTTCTCAATACTTTGTTATATACCCTTTGTTGGCAATGACACAGGTCAAACGTTTTCTGTAAGTCTTCACAAGGTTTTCACACACTGTTGCTGGTATTTTGGCCCATTCCTCCATGCAGATCTCCTCTAGAGCAGTGACGTTTTGGGGCTGTCGCTGGGCAACACAGACTTTCAACTCCCTCCAAAGATTTTCTATGGGGTTGAGATCTGGAGACTGGCTAGGCCACTCCAGGACCTTGAAATGCTTCTTACGAAGCCACTCCTTCGTTGCCCGGGCGGTGTGTTTGGGATCATTGTCATGCTGAAAGACCCAGCCACGTTTCATCTTCAATGCCCTTGCTGATGGAAGGAGGTTTTCACTCAAAATCTCACGATACATGGCCCCATTCATTCTTTCCTTTACACGGATCAGTCGTCCTGGTCCCTTTGCAGAAAAACAGCCCCAAAGCATGATGTTTCCACCCCCATGCTTCACAGTAGGTATGGTGTTCTTTGGATGCAACTCAGCATTCTTTGTCCTCCAAACACGACGAGTTGAGTTTTTACCAAAAAGTTATATTTTGGTTTCATCTGACCATATGACATTCTCCCAATCCTCTTCTGGATCATCCAAATGCACTCTAGCAAACTTCAGACGGGCCTGGACATGTACTGGCTTAAGCAGGGGGACACATCTGGCACTGCAGGATTTGATTCCCTGGCGGCGTAGTGTGTTACTGATGGTAGGCTTTGTTACTTTGGTCCCAGCTCTCTGCAGGTCATTCACTAGGTCCCCCCGTGTGGTTCTGGGATTTTTGCTCTCCGTTCTTGTGATCATTTTGACCCCACGGGGTGAGATCTTGCGTGGAGCCCCAGATCGAGGGAGATTATCAGTGGTCTTGTATGTCTTCCATTTCCTAATAATTGCTCCCACAGTTGATTTCTTCAAACCAAGCTGCTTACCTATTGCAGATTCAGTCTTCCCAGCCTGGTGCAGGTCTACAATTTTGTTTCTGGTGTCCTTTGACAGCCCTTTGGTCTTGGCCATAGTGGAGTTTGGAGTGTGACTGTTTGAGGTTGTGGACAGGTGTCTTTTATACTGATAACAAGTTCAAACAGGTGCCATTAATACAGGTAACGAGTGGAGGACAGAGGAGCCTCTTAAAGAAGAAGTTACAGGTCTGTGAGAGCCAGAAATCTTCCTTGTTTGTAGGTGACCAAATACTTATTTTCCACCATAATTTGCAAATAAATTCATAAAAAATCCTACAATGTGATTTTCTGTATTTTTTTCTTCTCAATTTGTCTGTCATAGTTGACGTGTACCTATGATGAAAATTACAGGCCTCTCTCATCTTTTTAAGTGGGAGAACTTGCACAATTGGTGGCTGACTAAATACTTTTTTTCCCCACTGTATATACAAAAGTAGGTGGACACCCCTTGATTCGGCTATTTCAGCCACACCCGTTGCTGACAGGTGTGTAAAATCGAGCACACAGCCATGCAATCTCCATAGAAAAACATTTGCAGTAGAATGGCCTTAGCCGCGAAGTGGTAGGCCACACAAGCTCACAGAACGGGACTGCCAAGTGCTGAAGCACGTAACGCGTAAAAATCGTCTGTCCTCGGTTGCAACACTCACTACCAAGTTCCAAACTGCCTCTGGAAGCAACGTCAGCACAATAACTGTTTGTCGGGAGCTTCATGAAATGGGTTTCCATGGCCGAGCAACTGCTCACAAGCCTAAGATCACCATGTGCAATGCCAAGCGTCGGCTGGAGTGGTGTAAAGCTTGCCGCCATTAGACTCTGGAGCAATGGAAACACGTTCACGCTTCACCATCTGGCAGTCTGACGGACGAATCTGTGTTTGGCGGATGCCAAGAGACCCAGAGACCCAAGAGAACGCTACCTGCCCTAATGCATAGTGCCAACTGTAAAGTTTGGTGGAGGAGGAATAATGGTCTGGGGCTGTTTTTCATGGTTTGGGTTAGGCCCCTTAGTTCCAGAGAAGGGAAATCTTAACGCTACAACATACAATGACATTCTAGACGATTCTGTGCTTCCAACTTTGTGGCAAGAGTTTGGCGAAGGCCCGTTCCTGTTTCAGCAAAGCGAGGTCCATACAGAAATGGTTTGTCGAGATCGGTGTGGAAGAACTTGACTGGCCTGCACAGAGCCCTGACCTCAACCCCATTGAACACATTTGGGATGAATTGGAACGCCGACTGCAAGCCAGGCCAAATCGCCCAACACACACACTCATTCACAATCACTCACACACACACACACACACACACACACACACACACACACACACACACACACACACACACACACACACACACAGAACAGGAGATAGAGGAGAAAGGCCTAAAGTGGACTCAGGATGTTGGTACATGGTGCAGTATTTGGAGGGATGAAACCAGACTGGAGAGGACCACTAAGTGGACATGGTTTCATAAACAATGCCGGAGGGGGGCTGGGGGCTGACAAGGTGTGAAGAGGGGTGCTGATGGGTGTGTGTGTGTGTGTGTGTGTGTGTGTGTGTGTATGGGTGCGCTTGTCACTGTGTGCGTCTGTGTGTGTGTTTGTGTGAGTATGGGTTTTTGTGGTGATCAACAATACCAAGGAGGTCTCCCTCCCGGTGTGAAACACTGACCGTTGGAATGCCTGCCCCTTGTGGAACGCAAGCTGTCATCTAACTGGCCGACAATGCATGGGTCAGGGTTCATGGGTCAGAGGTCAGGGGAGGGGGGAGGGGTTGAGACAAAGTGGAAGTTGAATGCATTGTAAATCATTCGTTATCCCTCCTCCCACTCTTTCCCTCTTTCCCTCTCTCTCTCTCTCTCTCTCTCTCTCTCTCTCTCTCTCTCTCTCTCTCTCTCTCTCTCTCTCTCTCTCTCTCTCTATCTCTCTCTTTCTCCCTCTCTCTCTCTCTCTCTCTCTCTCTCTCTCTCTCTCTCTCTCTCTCGTTCTCTCTCTCTCAGTTCAGTAGAATGCAGCCTTGCCTCTCTTTCAAAGACCTACATTGATTGACACACTGGGAATTGATGTAAGATGTCCCTCTTGCTCATGGCCTGTATTCAAATAGTATCTCAGAGTAGGAGTGCTGATCTAGGATCAGGTACCCTGCTGACCATATAATCTTATTCATTATGATCTTTAAGGTGAACCTCACCACTCCTACTATGATAATTTTTGTGAATACGGACCCTTGTATTACAGTTGACCAGTGTGGTCTTATATAGCGATATGATAGTTGTTTGACTGATATCAAGGCCGTATTCATAAATTGTATCAAAGTAGGAGTGCTGATCTAGGATCATATGGACAGGGGGACCTGGTTCTAGATCAGCACTCCTACTTTGAGACACTTGATACCTAAGGTCCCTGATGGATGGAAATAAAGAGAGTCATGAGGTTTAGATGGTCACTGGTGGCAGCGGTGGCATTTGACTGACAACCACAGTTAGCTCTCAGCCCCGACCCCTCTAGTTGGCCTTGACAATTCCTTCCCCAAATTACAGACCCTATAACTAACACCTCTTTCCCTCCCTCCCTCCCTCCCTCCCTCCCTCCCTCCCTCCCTCCCTCCCTCCCTCCCTCCCTCCCTCCCTCCCTTCATCCATTCATCCATCCCCCTCTCTCTATCTTTTTTAAGTTGTTCAAACCTGCGGCCTCTGGTTTTGAGGAAACACAGGCAGAGGTTCCCCTGTGAAGATGGCGGTGGCCAGTTTGTCGGGGCCACGGTCATGAATGTGCGTCTTTGTCCAAGCGCCCCCCTACTGTCCTCCTGCCTCCCTCCCACCCCCCTCATGCTGACACGCTCGGCCTCTTTCGGGGGGCCCACCGAAATGACCCTGCTAATTATGTATTTAAGGTATTTGGCTCCTGTGAAAACAGCTTTGGGTAGAGCAGCGTGTGTGTGTGTGTGTGTGTGTGTGTTGTCCCGGCCTCACGGCTATCATTACAGGAGAGCGTTTATGTAAACAGTGGATTAGAGCGACCCTGCCTGATTGGGGACTGAGGGGTACAGGGGGGTAGAGGTGGGTAGAGGGAGGTTAGAGGGGAATAGCGGGAGTAAAGGGGGTAGAGGGAGGTAGAGGGGGATAGAGGGAGTAGAGGGGGGTAGAGGTGGGTAGAGGGAGGTTAGAGGGGGATTGAGGGATAGAGGGAGTAGAGGGGGTAGAGGGGATAGATGGCGAGTAGAGGGGATAGATGGCGAGTAGAGGGGATAGAGGGCGAATAGAGGGGGATAGAGGGGGATAGAGTATGAAAATGTATGCACTCACTAACTGTAAGTCACTCTGGATAAGAGCGTCTGCTAAATGACTAAAATGTAAATGTAATAGAGGGATAGAGGGAGTAGAAGTGGGTAGAGGGAGGTTAGAGGGGGTAGAGGGTGAGTAGAGGGGTAGAGGGGGTGGAGGGAGGGTAGCGAGGGATAGAGGGGGGATAGTGGGGGTTAGAGGGGGTAGAGGGAGTAAAGGGGGTAGAGGAGGTAGAGGGTGAATAGAGGGGGATAGAGGAAGGTAGAGGGGGTATAGGGGAGTGGTGGAGGGTAGAGGTGTATGCGTGTGTGTGAGGGAGGCCATGGCTTTGGTTTCACCTCTGCAGAGCTGTCCCTCTGAAACCTAAACAACAGAACATGGGGGTTTTCATATCCCATTTCAGTGGTAACAGTTTATTAACAGCAGAGAGAGGTCCCACACACACACACAAACACACACAGTTTTGTATTGCTATCCTTGTGGGGACCAAATAATTGATTCCCATCCAAAATCCTATTTTCCCTAACCCCTAATCCTAAATCTAACCCTAACCCTAA
The DNA here is from genome assembly GCF_964263955.1 of Coregonus lavaretus. Taxonomy (NCBI): domain Eukaryota; kingdom Metazoa; phylum Chordata; class Actinopteri; order Salmoniformes; family Salmonidae; genus Coregonus; species Coregonus lavaretus. The sequence goes on along the minus strand of NW_028162480.1, from coordinate 60,479 downwards.
CCCTTAACCTAACCATAACCCTAACCATAACCCTAAGCCTAACCTTAACCCCAAACCCTAACCCTAAAACTATACCTAACCCTAACTCCTAACCCTAACCATAACCCTTAACCCTAACCTTAATTCTAACCCTAACCCTAATTGTAACCCTAACCCTAAACCTAACCCCTAAGCCTAAAATAGCATTTTTCCCCACTTGCCTGAATTTTCCTTGTTTTACTATCCTTGTGAGGACTTCTGGTACCCACAAGGATAGTTAAACAAACACACACAGACACTCACATACACGCACACACACACACACTGTCACGCCCTGGCTCTGGGGACACTGTTATGTTGAGCCAGGGTGTGTAGATCAATGTGTTTTGTTTCTATGGGTGCTATTTCTATGTTGGCCAGAGTGGCTCCCAATCAGAGGCAACGAGTGTCAGGTGTTGCTGGTTGTCTCTGATTGGGAGCCATATTTAAACAGTCTGTTTTTCATTCGTGTTTGTGGGATTTTGTTTCCAGTCGGTTTGTGTTAGACCGTGAACTGTCACGATATCGTTTTGTTGTTTTGGTCATTTGACGCTAAATAAAGAGTATGTTTGCCTGCAACGCTGCGCCTTGGTCCTCATCTGTTCCTGACGATCGTGACAGAAAATCCCACCAGAACTGGACCAAGCAGCGAGTCGAGGAGCCATCGCCAGGGAAATCCCTAGCAGATCTCCGTGGCAGCTTCGACTGGGTCAAGCCGAGTGAAGAGCAGAGAGGGTGGACTTGGGAACAGTGGAGGAAGAGTCTCGACTGGGTCAAGCCTAATGAAGAGCAGAATGGCTGGAGTTGGAGGCAGAAGAGCGAGAGTTGGGCGAGAACTATAGAGGCCTGGCCCACGGGGAGGAGAGACCCCCAGAAATTTTTTAGGGGGGGGCTCACGCCGGGGACGACGGGGCAGCAGGAGGCCGCGATGGAGCGGTCCAGCGGGTGTGCAAGGGAGGCCGCCAGGTTAAGGGGGCCACTGGTCACAGAGGAGAGGGAAAGTGTGGAGGCACGGCGAGAGGTACTGGTGTGTGTTACCAGTCCGGTCCGGCCCGTTCCTGATCCCTGCATAGGGCCAGTGATGTGTGTCCCCAGTACGGTCCGGCCTGTTCCTGTTCCTCGCATCGAGCCTGTGGTGCGCGTCGCCAGCCCGGTCCGGCCTGTTCCTGCTCCCCGCACCGAGCCTATGGTGAGCGTCGCCAGCCCGGTCCGGCCCACTCCTGCTCCCCACACCAAGCCAGTGGTGTGCGTCGTCAGTCCGGCACGGCCCGTGCCCGTTCCCCACGCCAAGCCAGTGGTGTGCGTCGTCAGTCCGGCACGGCCCGTGCCTGTTCCCCACACCAAGCCAGTGGTGTGCGTCGCCAGCCCGGTCCGGCCCGCTCCTGCTCCCCACACCAAGCCAGTGGTGTGCGTCGCCAGTTCGGTCCGGCCTGTTCCTGCTCCCCGCACCAAGTCAGTGGTGCGCTTCGTCAGCCCGGCTCGGCCCGTTCCTGCTCCCCGCACCAAGTCAGTGGTGCGTTTCGTCAGCCCGGTTCGGCCCGCTCCTGCTCCCCGCACCAAGTCAGTGGTGCGCTTCGTCAGCCCGGCTCGGCCCGTTCCTGCTCCCCGCACCACGTCAGTGGTGCGCTTCGTCAGCCCGGCTCGGCCCGTTCCTGCTCCCCGCACCAAGTCAGTGGTGCGTTTCGTCAGCCCGGTTCGGCCCGCTCCTGCTCCCCGCACCAAGTCAGGGGTGCGTTTCGTCAGCCCGGCTCGGGCCGTTCCTGCTCCCCACACCAAGCCAGTGGTGTGCGTCGTCAGTCCGGCACAGCCCGTGCCTGTTCCACTGGTGCCTGGTTCAGCACGGGTCAGCTGCTTCACGCCGGAGCTAGAGCAATCCGCTCCACCAGTGTGCAGTCCAGCTCCGGCCAGCGGGGCCAGACCGGACCAGGGGTACTTTGGGGGGTTGGAGAGGGAGCGGGGATCAGGCCCGGAGCCGGATCCGCCGCCTAGGCGGAGTGCCCACCCGGTCCCTCCCCTGTGGTATTTGGTCGACGCGGTCGGAGTCCGCGCCTTTAGGGGGGGGGTACTGTCACGCCCTGGCTCTGGGGACACTGTTATGTTGAGCCAGGGTGTGTAGATCAATGTGTTTTGTTTCTATGGGTGCTATTTCTATGTTGGCCAGAGTGGCTCCCAATCAGAGGCAACGAGTGTCAGGTGTTGCTGGTTGTCTCTGATTGGGAGCCATATTTAAACAGTCTGTTTTTCATTCGTGTTTGTGGGATTTTGTTTCCAGTCGGTTTGTGTTAGACCGTGAACTGTCACGATATCGTTTTGTTGTTTTGGTCATTTGACGCTAAATAAAGAGTATGTTTGCCTGCAACGCTGCGCCTTGGTCCTCATCTGTTCCTGACGATCGTGACACACACGTGCACACACACACTTGCACACACACAGTACTGTACAATCACACAGTGCTTCTAGGACACTTCAACTTGAGTTCTAAAGAGAATGTGGAAACATTTAATTCTACTGTTCTCTCTCTCCTTTACTCATACTGACCATTCCTTCCACACTGCAGAACCAAGTCAGCTTACAACCCCAACCTCATGCAGGCCCCTTGATCCTCACCCAACCCCCCCCCCCCACACACACACACACTCCCCCCCCCCCCCCCACCCCCCCCACCCCCAGTTTAACCTAAACCCCTGTCAGTCAGTCTCCTGTCACCTGCCATGGTGTCTGACCCATCCTGTCCTCACTTAGGCAGCTCTAGAGGAGGGCCTGATGAAACCGGATCCGTCCTGATTCCCCCGGGGGCGATTGTAGCTGCTGATAAACGTGAGATGGGAACCAGCCTGTTCCCCTTCAATGGGACACGCTGACACAAGGGATGTTAGCCCCTCTCCTCACAGTCACACTCCAGAGCCCACACTCAGCACTACCTACCACCACTGACTGGGTGTGTGTGTGTGAGAGAGAGTGTTTGTGTGTGTGAGAGAGAGAGAGATAGTATGTGTGTGTGTTTTAGAGAGAGAGAGAGAGAGAGAGAGCGATACGGATTGGAACCTTCTCTTAAAGCAGTTATTCTTCAACACTCTCACTCTTAGGACTACTGCCAATGTGTGTGTGTGTGTTTGTGTGTAAGTGAGTGTGTGTGTGTGTTTGTGTGTGTGTGTTCACTCTCATGTGTGTGTGCGTCCTTATATGTGTGTGTGTGCCTGCATGAGCAGGTTTGTGCGTGTGTGTGTGTATCCGAGAATGTTGAAGCAGACCGGAAACCTCCCTGAGTGACACGTCTTTTCTCCTCCTTCTTTCTTCTCTCTCTCCCTTTTCTCTCCATCTGAAGTCAGCACTTACTGCCTGACTGGGGTACATGGCAGGCCAAGCATGAAGATGGAAGACTTTGTAAAAGGGATGGAGAGAGGGAGGGAGGGAGATAACGAGGTAGAGAGGATGGAAGAAAGGGAGGGAGTGATGGCAGAGGAAAAGGGAGATGTAGAACATGACAAGCTCTCTAGTGTGAGATAAGATCATGGGAGTAGATGTAGAGGAATGGGAGTTAGTAGTAGTAGTAGTAGTAGTAGTAGTAGGAGTAGTAGTAGTAGTAGTAGTAGTAGTAGTAGGAGTAGTAGTAGTAGTAGTAGTAGCAGCAGCAGCAGCAGCAGTAGTGGTAGTAGTAGTAGTTTCCTCCTGAGTGGCGCAGTGGTCTAAGGCACTGCATCGCAGTGCTAACTGTGCCACTAGAGATCCTGGTTCGAATCCAGGCTCTGTCGCTGCCGGCCGCGACCGGGAGACTCATGGGCGGCGCACAATTGGCCCAGCGTTGTCCAGGGTAGGGGAGGGAATGGCCGGCAGGGATGTAGCTCAGTTGATAGAGCATGGCGTTTGCAACGCCAGGGTTGTGGGTTCGATTCCCACGGGGGGGCCAGTATAAAAAAAAATATATGTATTCACTAACTGTAAGTCGCTCTGGATAAGAGCGTCTGCTAAATGACGTAAATGTAAATGTAAATGTAGTAGTAGTAGTAGGAGTAGTAGTAGTAGTAATAGTAGTAGGAGGAGTAGTAGTAGTAGTAGTAGTAGTAGGAGTAGTAGTAGTAGTAGTAGTAGTAGGAGGAGTAGTAGTAGTAGTAGTAGTAGTAGTAGTAGTAGTAGTAGGAGTAGTAGCAGCAGCAGCATTAGTAGTAGTAGTAGTAGTAGTAGTAGTAGTAGTAGTTGTAGGGGAATGTGAGTTAGTAGTAGTAGTAGTAGTAGTAGTTCGATTCCCACGAGGGGCCAGTATGTAAATGTATGCACTCACTAACTGTAAGAAGCTCTGGATAAGAGCGTCTGCTAAATGACTAAAATGTAAATGTAGCAGTAATATATGTTGGGAGTTTGCATTCATCTCACTTGTAATTACTAATACCTGATCTGAGGCATTCTTAGCATGTTGCTGTAATGGTAAAATAACACGAGCAAATGAACAGTTCATTGTTGTGAATTTCTGTCTGCACAACATCTTTGTTTATTAGAACTGCCGGTTATTGGTACTGGCCAGATGCCAATCATTTGACTTCTAAGAAGTATGTTGAGGGCCTTAGCGTAAAGAGAATACTGTATTAATGGGGGTTGGATGTGTGTGTTTGTGTGCACGTGTGTGTGTGTGTGTGTGCGTGCGTGCGTGCGTGAGCATGCAAATGTTTATGTGTGTGTGTGTGCACATGTTCCGAGGGGGAGTTGCTCCCAGGACAATCTGCCCTCCACACATCAAATAGATCAGATGTTTATAATTAGCAGGAAGGAGGGTTTGGTTTGTGAGACAAGAGGAAGAAGAAAGGTTGGAATGTGTCAACGCCATTGAAGAATGATAAAGTAGTGTGTGTGTGTGTAGGAGAGTCATGTTTGCTGTAGAGTATATGTGTGTGTCTGTGTGTGTGTGTGTGTGTGTGCGGACGTGTTCTGTCGGGTGTAACAGGGCCAGCCAACATTCCAGGTCAGTATTATTAGTAGTTGTAGTACCACTGTTTACTTTGATCCAGGAATCATCCGAGGAGCATGAAGGCCTACGCTGAACCTTTCTCTCTCTCTCTCTCTCTGTCTCTCTGTCTCTCTGTCTCTCTCTCTGTCTCTCTCCCGCTCTCTCTCTCTCTGTATTTCTCTCTCTCTCTCTCTCTCTCTCTCTCTCTCTCTCTCTCTGTATTTCTCTCTCTCTCTCTCTCTCTCTCTCTCTCTCTCTCTCTCTCTCTCTCTCTCTCTCTCTCTCTCTCTCTCAAGCGTGCACACACACACACACACACACACACACACACACACACACACACACACTGACTGTGCTGGTCCTGCCAACTGGAGAGGTGATAATAGACGTTGGGTTTTCCAAATCTCTTCACAGTAAGAGGGAGAGGGTTTAGCACTAAATGGAAGCTTTGTTAAGTTGCTGACTGTATGTGTTCTCTATCGCTCCCATCATCGTTGTTCATAATCCTTCAGTTCTCCATTTGAAAGCTCTGGAACTATCTCATAAGTTCGAGCAATCAGGGAGGGTTTCATATTCTGTGATAAGACCACCGAGCTGCTCCACCTAACCTGAACACACACACAAGCGCACACTCGCACACTCGCACACACACACACACAACACACACACACACACACACACACACACACACACACACACACACACACACACACACACACAGAGACCCCCCCCCCCCCCCACACACACACACTCCCCCATCCTTTCTCAATACACACTCCCTCCCCACACACATTCCCTCCCGCACCACCATCACCACACAGGCCCTCTTATCTTTAAGCTCACCTATGGTTTTATTGTCCATAGACAGGGGAGATACAGACAAAGACTTGCTGTGCTGACAGAACTCAAGGAGTGTTTGAGTTGTGTGCAGTAAAGCAGCTTCACACAGTAGTAATGCCCTCTGGGATCTCCCCTCTGCACAGTTTACATTAGAGACAGTAGGAACCAGGGAGTGAATCAGGGAGTGAATGAACACCCTCACACCTACTCTGACAAGCATTTCGCTACACCCGCAATAACATCTGCTAAATATGTGTATGTGCCCAATCAAATTTGATTTGATTTGATAGGCGCACGATGAGAGCAGACCAGACACTGATACACACGTACAATGCACATGCTCAGGTGCTGCATACACACAGACACATGAATACACACAATGCACAGCTGCATGATCTGTATTTTATAAATGGATGCGATCACTGTGGGATTATACCTCTTTTACTTTGTCTACATACACTTTTCTTGTACATTTCTCTGCACCCATTTTCAGGATCCTTGGTCTAACTTTTATTGGCAATTATACAATGTGTTTGACGTGTTACACTGTAGCAGAGCAGTGGAGAGTTGTTTTCTACAGCCCAGATGAGTGCTCTAACTAAGCCCAGCTCTACCTCTCCCACCCCTCTGGTCTCTGGGCCTGGGCCTGGGGTAGCTACTGTGGGGAACTTTAGCCTCAGCACCTTGGGGAGCTGGTGTGGGGAACTTTAGCTTCAGGACCTTGTGTAGCTGGTGTGGGGAACTTTAGCCTCAGGGCCTTGGGTAGCTGGTGTGGGGAACTTTAGCCTCAGGGCCTTGGGTAGCTGGTGTGGGGAACTTTAGCCTCAGGGCCTTGGGTAGCTGGTGTGGGGAACTTTAGCCTCAGGGCCTTGGGTAGCTGGTGTGGGGAACTTTAGCCTCAGGGCCTTGGGTAGCTGGTGTGGGGAACTTTAGCCTCAGGGCCTTGGGTAGCTGGTGTGGGGAACTTTAGCCTCAGGGCCTTGGGTAGCTGGTGTGGGGAACTTTAGCCTCAGGGCCTTGGGTAGCTGGTGTGGGGAACTTTAGCCTCAGGGCCTTGGGTAGCTGGTGTGGGGAACTTTAGCCTCAGGGATACTGGACTAAGAGCACCATCATGTTCCCACTTAATCCTCAAACATAAAGGCTACTGTGTGTGTGACAAAGTGTTTGTGTGTGTGCTTATGTGCATGCATGAGTGTTTATGTCTGTGTATGTGTGTGTGTTTGTGTGTGTGTGAGCTTGAAGGCCATCAGAGAGAGGATTTGTTGTAAAACACTTCCACACACACTCATAGACCCTTCCACACAGACTATGGGAGTTGCACAGTACTACATAGAGCCATGGCTACATGGAACTCTATTCCGCATCAGGTAACAGATGCAAGCAGTAGAACAGATTTAAAAAACAGGTAAAAATACACCTTATGGAACAGCGGGGACTGTGAAGAGACACACACACATAGGCACAAACACACATACACATGATAAGACACACACTCTACTCACACGTACACAGGTATGTTGTATTGTAAATATGTGATAATAGAGTAGTGGCCTGAGGGAACACACTAAATGTATTGGGTAAAGTGTTATGAAATGTGATGTCATGTAAATTTTTTTACTGTATTTAACTGTCTTAATGTTGCTGGACCCCAGGAAGAGGAGCTGCTGCCTTGGCAGGAATTAACGGGGATCCTTAATAAATACAAATACAAAATAAAAGCATCCTTTAAAGCGAGGTGGGATTGAGAGAGGATGTGAGTTCAGTTCAGTGAGGCCAGTTTGTCAGTGAGGGTTCTCTGTAGAAAGGTCATGGCAATGTGGAGAGGGGGAATAAGCGGGGGTGAGGTTGGGGTGAGGAGGGGTAAGGAGGGGGTGTTAAGGGATCAACTACAGCCTGTTAACGTCACAGTACTCAGTTTTGTTTGTCCTCCCCTCTCAAAAGACAAAATCCCTCTTTCTTTGCCCATCTTTTAATCCACCATGAGGGCACTGTCCCTTCTCTCTCTTCTCTTCTTCTTCATTATGTTTTGTTGTTGTTGTCTTGCTCAGCATTTCAGCTTGATGTTCTTTGGCTTGATGTACTCCTCCCCTCCTCCCCTTCTGCTCCCTCCTTCCCTCCTCCCTCCTCCCTCCTCCTCACTCCTCCCCGCCTCGCTCCTCCCCCCTCCCCCACTACCCTTTCCTAACCGTCTCTCTCTAACCTCCGTGCTCCGTGGCTACAGTCGAAAGACTCCCATTATAAACCCGTTAACAGACTGAGGTCTCTCTAATGGTTTGGTTTCCTGATGAGTCTGGTTCTGTCTCTCTGTCTCTCTGTCTGTGCCATCCACATACCCTATGAGGTCACCACTCCTAAAATACAACCCTGTTCCTCATCCCTCACAACCTTGTCTCTACTCAACAGCAGTGTGTGTGAGTGAGTGAGTGAAAGAGAGAGAGAGAGAGAGAGAGAGAGAGAGAGAGAGAGAGAGAGAGAGAGAGAGAGAGAGAGAGAGAGAGAGAGAGAGAGAGAGAGAGAGAGAGAGAGAGAGAGAGAGAGAAAGAATGTGTGTGTTTGTGTGAGAGATGATGTCATGGGCTGATGTGAGGTGTCCTCCCCAACTGTACACAGTGACCCTCTCCTCCTATAGTGCTAATGCTGTAAATCTGGATGTTAGTGGTTTCTTCTGGGGTTGTGACCCAAATATCTTTGTGATGACTTCTCACTATAATCTAATAACAGAACAGAAAGAAAACCAACCCACCCATTCTGAAAGACCTAATAAGCCTCCTAGTCAGGGAAAATAAATTGTCATTGGATTGTGTGTAACCAAAGTGCAGTGCACTGGGTAGTATTCATAAAGCATCAAATGGAAGAAAACAGACTGAAACAGGGAGGGACTTTCTAGATTTTATTTTTATGTTGCGAAACGTTTTACAACAACGTACCCTTATGAATATCACCCAGGACTCATTGACCCACATGCCTGTGTTCATTGCTCATATAGTTTATGGGTTTTAATCAGGTCCTGGGGTTGTCTCTCCTCCTCTTCTCTCCTCTCCCCTCCTCTCTTCTGGCCTGTCCTCTCCCCCTCTTCTGGCCTGTCCTCTCCCCCTCTTCTCCCCTCCTCTCTTCTGGCCTGCCCTCTCCCCCTCTTCTCCCCTCCTCTCTTCTGGCCTGTCCTCTCCCCCTCTGCTCCCCTCCTCTCTTCTGGCCTGTCCTCTCCCCCTCTTCTCCCCTCCTCTCTTCTGGCCTGTCCTCTCCCCCTCTTCTCCCCTCCTCTCTTCTGGCCTGTCCTCTCCCCCTCTTCTCCCCTCCTCTCTTCTGGCCTGTCCTCTCCCCTCTGCTCCCCTCCTCTCTTCTGGCCTGTCCTCTACCTCTCTTTCATGTGAACACCTGCTATTTTAAATGACACACAAGTTGTAGTGCAGGATGGGGTGTAAATCACTAGAGGCTGGCCCCGGTGCTGGGAGTCACTGAGTGTGTGTGTGTGTGTTTCTGTGTGGCTCTGTGTGTGTGTGTGTGTACTTGTCTTGCACCCAGCGCTCCCCTGGCCCTGACGCCTGAACTCTGCTCAGAGAAAAGGAGGGAAAAATAGAACATGCCCTCAACTTCCAGGAATTCCTCTCTTTCACTCCCCTTCTTTATTTAAGCCCTACCCAATCCAAGGCCGAGCCATCAAACACCTCAGCAAGAATATGCTAAGTGCATGGGTGTTCTGCAATCTGCACAGCCAAGGGCTATGGAGCTAGACCCTGTAGGTGCTGTTTCAGCTATGCCGCTCCAGCACAGCACCCCATATGGCTAAGGTTTGTATCCATGGTAAGTGTTCCTCATCTGGGAATAGAGCTGTACTCTAGTCCAAGGCTCATGTTAGGCCCAAGTGATGGCCGTACGAATTTGGTTCACATCTGTGTCTGGCAAACGTCAAACCCTGGCAGTGCATATTTATATATCCTTCTGAGGGCAGAGGGTTAATTTGTGAACAAAGCTCCCTCCCCTTTCCTCTTTTAGCGTGTGAATGACAACTCCCTCATAGCCCCTATGTGGCACATAGAGAAATCAGCATCAGCTGGTGTCACACACACACACACACACGCATGCACACGCACACTCTCCGATTTGTTTGACCAAAGAAAATCAGTCTCTCTTTGAGGAGTTGATAAAAAAGCACTTACATCTTCAAATGGAGATTTCTCTTCTTCTGTGCCTTCCTTTCTTTAGTAAAGCCCCTCTTTGGCAGGGCTTCAAACTAACAGACCACCATGGCAGTGTGTTGCAATGTATAACAGACAATGAGTTGGAGATGAGAGAGGTGGAGGTAGCTGTTGATGGGGGTGATCTGAATGGGTCCTTGGATGGTGTTCCCAGGACGGTGTGTGTGTGTGAATACGCACGTTTGTGTGTGTATGTGTGTATGCATGTATTGTGTGTGTGTGTGGTGCGCAAGTGTGTGTCTCTAGGGAGTAGGATCCCGCATACACAGCATAAATCCCCTAGTCAATTGCTGAGTGATTAAGTGATGATTCCATTCAGAGCCCTCTGACTCCAGCCCCCTGGTCCTAGGCCTGCCCCTGATGCTGTCTCATTGTCTGCCTGGACTCTCTCACACAGGGGGTCGCAGTCTCTGACACAATGCACTGTCATACCCCTCTATTGTTACCCCTCCCTGTACCTTCACCCCCACGACCTCCACATTTTCCCCCTCCTGAAGAAGCCCCCAGGCCAGGACAAGTCTTTAATGGAATCTTAGCTACTACCCCCTTCCTCCATAGGGAACTGTCCCAATCACTCTCTCTTTCTGTAACCTCTTTGATTTACTTGACTATCCTTTTTAGCTCCTAGTGGAGCAAAGGGCTTCAACAGTGCATTTCCAGCTAACTCTGTTCTGGGACAGTTTTCTTAATCTTCCTTCCAGGTAATTCCTGCCTTCTTCATCTCCTCTTTATTGGTCCCTCTCCATGTCTTCTGTAACCTCACTTATGTTCCATTTTGTCCTGCTTTTATAGCCTAGCAACATAGCCACTGATGAATACACATTTTGTGAGAAACTAAAGAGGTGGGTTTGTGTCTGTAACTGAGCCAACAGGCATTAACTGTGTTCATTAACGGCCATTAAAACACATTGTTGCTACTCCTCATGCAGCTCAGCCGCTGTATCTCATTAAACAGGCCACAGAGGCTTTTAGTAATTAACTGGGTTTAACTGGGTTCCCATTGCCAGCCATTGTAATGTTTACCCTGCCCTCCTTCCCTCAGAAGGCCCCGGGGGTCCTGGTGTGGTCACCGAGACGATGGTGACGTAATGTTTTGGTTTACCTGCCAGGAAGGAAGCAGGAAGTGGTTCCAACAAATTAGATGAAGTGTGATATGAAAACAGGAAGCAGTCATGAGTAAGAGTAAAATAAACAGAATTTGGACCAACAAAACTCCCCAAACGCCCCGCGGTAATGACCAGGGGACTTCATTAAAGTCGTGTTTTGATTAAACAAAGGATAACACAACACATTGGTGAATTAGTGGATTAATTTAGAGATTACATGGCTTTCATGAGGTAATTGTGTTTGGGTAAGGCAATTAACCCACTGTAATGTAAGATTAATGTAAGAAAATCTAAATTCTGAAAATAGTACACCTACTATACAACACTGTACACTAGTACACTGTAAAATAGCACACATCTGTATTTTACATCCCTTAAAAGTATTTTGAGAAAGCGCTTAGGTCAGTCTCAAACTGCTGGCCTGCGGGCCAGATGTGTCCCTTGAGCCGATTTAATGTGGCCGTGATTGTCTTAGCTCACCCAATGTTTTTTAGGCCCACCAGAACAGCCCCTTCTTAAGAAGTGAAAACCAGAAAATCTAATTCCCTGGCTCTGTCCTTATTGTTTTATTCCCCTATCATTTCACACTAAGTTGACAACTTTTAATGGTGCCCATAACAAAATAATGCTCCCTTTTAATTTCTAAGTTTTCCTTTACCCCTCAGTCGTTTCAACCCTCTGGCCTAGTTCTGTCTGCGCTGTCAGGTTCAAAGACGACCCTTCAGAGTGAGCCGCCATGACATCCAGTGGCAGTCTTTCAAATCACCTCTGGTGCCGATATAAAGATACTATTCATCTATTCATGGCTGTTCTGTTCCCAGTGTAGCAAATATAACTACCTTACTGTCCCGAAACAACAGAGGCAGTGTCAGCTGTGTTAGCCTTTTGTTGTTTTTGTGCCAGTGGGCTAAGTGTTCATTTCAGCTTCGCCTTCACTGGAGACTTCAGAACGAAATGGTGATGGGTGTTTACGAGAGAGAGAAAGAGAAAGAGAGAGAGAGAGAGAGAGAGAGAGAGAGAGAGAGAGAGAGAGAGAGAGAGAGAGAGAGAGAGAGAGAGAGAGAGAGAGAGAGAGAGAGAGAGAGAGAGGTACAGAGAGAGAGAGAGAGAGAGAGAGAGACAAATACTGTATTTCTCAGGGAAAATAAGGACAAACACATTTTCACCACATTGTAACCAGCTAGCTATGGTTTACAGTAAGTAAACTGGGTTTCAGGTGGAGAACAGAACACAACAGAACAGATATGAATCCGATATGTGCTATTTAAGAGAGTAGATAAGATGTACTGTATTGTCTACTTTGTCTACTTTACGTACTGAAAGCGCATTCACTGCCGCTGCCACCAAACTCCGGAACTCTCTCCCCCAGCCACCTGCAACTCTGACTCTATCACCACCTTCAAACACAGATTAAAAACCAACCTGTTCAGTCTGGCTTTCCCCTCATCTTAGCTCAGCCCTTACTCAGCTCTTGCTTAAACTATAGTAAGGAGCGTTTATTTCTTTGTATTGTATTATTTTATCCTTGTTTAGTTTTTTACTCTCTTGCTGTACAGTGTCCTTGGGTTTCCTGAAAGGCGCTTTAAATCCCATGTATTATTATTATTATAGATTGATATCAATGAAGAAAGTGCCTGATAGAGAGAAGAGCAGAGGAGAATGTACAGTGTCAAGGGGAGATGAGGATAAAGCTAGAAGGTACACTTACCACTGCCTAAATCTACTCAAACTATCTCTAAATAAAGTAGCCTATTGCAGCGACATCTTCAAGGAAGCCATGCTTATACTTATTCGAAGCTTGATAACATTGTTTTTGCTACAATCTTGTAACTTTTAAATACTCACTGTTAGGAGAAACAGTCCTTGTTCCCGATTCAGCGTTACACAACTGAGCACCTTCATTGCCATTTTACTACAAACAATTCGACAAATTATACAACTAGCTAATTCCAGCAAATGTTATTGTTTCCTCAAAGAATATAAGTTGACTACTATATACAGTATTGCTTTGTTTTAGGATCGTTTTGAGTGTAGACTTTGGTAATGCAGACAATGCTAACGGGGAAGATTGAGAATAATTGGAAAACTGCTAGCTAATGCTAATGCTAACCATCATGGCTGCTGTGGCAAGATGTTAGCAATGGAATAAAAGGCTCTTCGCAGACTATGCCACTTCTGGTCTGCAGACAACATCCCTAAGGTATGTGATACAGTGAAATGTAAAATGAAATGTAATGAACTGATGTGAAATAATGAACATTGGGTGAACTTTCCCTTTAAGGCTGGGTATGTGTGGGGCAATAGAATGGTGCTTGTGACACAGCTACAGGTGGAGGGAGATAGAGGATTTGGGTGAGGGTCGAGGGGTGTGTGTGAGGGCGGTACCTTATGCCGTCATGCAGGTTAAATAAGGGCGGGTAGGTAGGTAGGTAGGTATATAGGTAGGTGGGTAGGTAGGTAGGTAGGTAGGTAGGTATATAGATGTATATAGGTAGGTGGGTAGGTAGGTAGGTAGGTAGGTATATAGGTAGGTGGGTAGGTGGGTAGGTATGTAGGTAGGTGGGTAGGTATATAGGTAGGTGGGTAGGTAGGTAGGTAGGTATATAGGTAGGTGGGTAGGTAGGTAGGTAGGTAGGTAGGTAGGTAGGTAGGTAGGTAGGTAGGTGGGTAGGTGGGTAGGTAGGTGGGTAGGTAGGTAGGTATATAGGTAGGTGGGTAGGTAGGTAGGTAGGTGGGTAGGTAGGTAGGTAGGTATATAGGTAGGTGGGTAGGTAGGTAGGTAGGTAGGTAGGTAGGTAGGTAGGTAGGTAGGTAGGTACAGTGAGGGAAAATAGTATTTGATTCCCTGCTGATTTTGTACGTTTGCCCACTGACAAAGACATGATCAGTCTATACTTTTAATGGTAGGTTTATTTGAACAGTGAGAGACAGAATAATAACAAAAAAATCCAGAAAAACGCATGTCAAAAATGTTATAAATTGATTTGCATTTTAATGAGGGAAATAAGTATTTGACCCCTCTGCAAAACATGACTTAGTACTTGGTGGCAAAACCCTTGTTGGCAATCACAGAGGTCAGACGTTTCTTGTAGTTGGCCACCAGGTTTGCACACATCTCAGGAGGGATTTTGTCCCACTCCTCTTTGCAAATCTTCTCCAAGTCATTAAGGTTTCGAGCCTGATATTTGGCAACTCGAACCTTCAGCTCCCTACACAGATTTTCTACGGGATTAAGGTCTGGAGACTGGCTAGGCCACTCCAGGACCTTAATGTGCTTCTTCTTGAGCCACTCCTTTGTTGCCTTGGCCATGTGTTTTGGGTCATTGTCATGCTGGAATACCCATCCACGACCCATTTTCAATGCCCTGGCTGAGGGAAGGAGGTTCTCACCCAAGATTTGACGGTACATGGCCCCGTTCATCGTCCCTTTGATGCGGTGAAGTTGTCCTGTCCCCTTAGCAGAAAAACACCCCCAAAGCATAATGTTTCCACCTCCATGTTTGACAGTGGGGATGGTGTTCTTGGGGTCATAGGCAGCATTCCTCCTCCTCCAAACACGGCGAGTTGAGTTGATGCCAAAGAGCTCGATTTTGGTCTCATCTGACCTCAACACTCTCACCCAGTTCTCCTCTGAATCATTCAGATGTTCATTGGCAAACTTCAGACGGCCCTGTATATGTGCTTTCTTGAGCAGGGGGACCTTGCGGGCGCTGCAGGATTTCAGTCCTTCACGGTGTAGTGTGTTACCAATTGTTTTCTTGGTGACTATGGTCCCAGCTGCCTTGAGATCATTGACAAGATCCTCCCGTGTAGTTCTGGGCTGATTCCTCACTGTTCTCATGATCATTGCAACTCCACGAGGTGAGATCTTCCATGGAGCCCCAGGCCGAGTGAGATTGACAGTTCTTTTGTGTTTCTTCCATTTGCGAATAATCGCACCAAGTGTTGTCACCTTCTCACCAAGCTGCTTGGCGATGGTCTTGTAGCCCATTCCAGCCTTGTGTAGGTCTACCATCTTGTCCCTGGCGTCCTTGGAGAGCTATTTGGTCTTGGCCATGGTGGAGAGTTTGGAATCTGATTGATTGATTGCTTCTGTGGACAGGTGTCTTTTATACAGGTAACAAGGTGAGATTAGGAGCACTCCCTTTAAGAGTGTGCTCCTAATCTCAGCTCGTTACCTGTATAAAAGACACCTGGGAGCCAGAAATCTTTCTCATTGAGAGGGGGTCAAATACTTATTTCCCTCATTAAAATGCAAATCAATTTATAACATTTTTGACATGCGTTTTTCTGGATTTTTGTTGTTGTTATTCTGTCTCTCACTGTTCAAATAAACCTACCATTAAAATTACAGACTGATCATTTCTTTGTCAGTGGGCAAACGTACAAAATCAGCAGGGGATCAAATACTTTTTTCCCTCACTGTATATAGGTAGGTGGGTAGGTAGGTAGGTGGGCAGGTAGGTAGGTAGGTAGGAAGGTACATTTACATTTTAGTCATTTAGCAGACGCTCTTATCCAGAGCGACTTACATGAGCAATTAGGGTTAAGTGCCTTGCTCAAGGGCACATCGACAGATTTTTCACCTAGTCGGCTCGGGGATTAGAACCAGCAACCTTTCGGTTACTGGCACAACGCTCTTAACCACTAAGCTACCTGCCGCCCTAAGGTAGTTAGGTAGGTAGGTAGGTAGGTAGGTATATAGGTAGATGGGTAGGTAGGTATTTAATAAAGACATTTATAGTGCAATATTATGGGGAATTGGAATGAGAGGGCTACTTACACAGTGTTGGGACGGGATCACAGCAGTGATTGAATGAAGGTATGAGGCATGAGTTGAGGCTTCATTGCAGGACAGGTTCATCATGGATGCATAATGTTGGAGAAGAGCTCAACTCTTCCACTGAGGGCAGGACTGGGTTTGACTGGGAAGACAAACAACAATAACACAATACACTACACAGTTAGACAAAATATCTAAGAATGAGTTAGTCCAAGCAAGGAGTAAAATCATTGATGTGTAATAATGTGATTGTGTTTGTGTATGTGATTAAATCTACATACAGTAATGAGAGTAAATGGACAAGTCTACTCACAGTGCCTGGAGCGGAAACATTCAATGTGCCAGTGGATGAGAGGCCACATGAGTCATGGCTTCAGTTCATAATATAATAATATGCCATTTAGCAGACGCTTTTATCCAAAGCGACTTACAGTCATGCGTGCATACATTTTTTTTTTTTGTGTATGGGTGGTCCCGGGGATCGAACCCACTACCTTAGCGTTACAAGCACCATGCTCTACCAGCTGAGCTACAGAAGAGAGTTGACACTGGTAGTGGAGTGGTCACCACCTCTTAATCAGGGAACAGGAGGGGACTTAGCTGTTAATACAAATAAAAGATACAGTACATTCCATTACAGCAGCACCATCATAGGTTTGGGCAACAAGTTTCTCCATGAAGTTAAAGTAAGACATCTCAGAAAGTCAAACACAAACTGCACATTTCACCCACTTGACACATCAAAGTAGCCCAAGAAACATTCCTGAATAAAGCCCTGATCATCCACATGCCTGACAATAACTGACAACTGCGAGCAGACTGGTGGCACCATAGGTCCCAGAGTGGTGGGGCAATTTTCTGGTAACCTAACCAGGAAAACTCTGGACCCTATAGGGTATGACCGTGATTAATCAGTTGTAAAAAGGTTTTATACCGGCTATGATGGGAACAGTTTCTCTAATCCGGTCACATGGTTTTTAAGAACTCCTGGAAAAAACTCCTGGCCCTGGGGAGGATGAAAACTCCTTATACTTGTTGGTCTGAATTATATTTAGACCAGACTAACAGGGGAGTTTCATCTACCCAGACACAGAGACAACAACTGATGGACAATAGAACTCACAGGGCTGAGCTTGCTTTATGCATGTTTGCATCATGCAGGCCTATGCAACTGTAGGCCTAATAAAACATTAACTCACAGTCTATGTCATCACTATTAAGTTGATTGATTAATTCCAGTTAATAATTTAACCCAAGTTTGAATATAAACCAAATTTGATAACATTCACATTTTTTCCTAACAAACAAATGGACTATAAATACACAACATTTCCTATATGTTTACCCTGACCCTGACCAAAACTGTTCGCTGCTCTGGCACCCCAATGGTGGAACAAGCTCCCTCACGACGCCAGGACAGCGGAGTCACTCACCACCTTCCGGAGACATTTGAAACCCCACCTCTTTAAGGAATACCTGGGATAGGCTAAAGTATTCCTTCTAAACCCCCCCCCCCCCCCCCCCCAAATTGTAAAGTGGTTATCCCACTGGCTATAGGGTGAACGCACCAATTTGTGAGTCGCTCTGGCTAAGAGCGTCTGCTAAATGACGTTAATGTGCCCTTGAGCAAGGCACTTAACCCTAATTGCTCCTGTAAGTCGCTCTGGTTAAGAGCGTCTGCTAAATGACTAAAATGTAAATGTAAAATGTAAATGGACAGGGCTGATAGGCTGTATGCAGCTATTATTAGTAGCCTACAGTTGATCAGACTAAAAAAGTAATCTTGTTTTCATCCCATACAGTATGTCAGACCTTGAATGTTTAGGTGTAGCCTATGCTGCTGCAACATTTACGTAGAGTTTTTACGTGGAGTTTTTGCTTGTGTCTGTCCGGAGTGATGAATAAATACTGGAGGAAAGTGGAAAGCCTACTTGAGTGTGAGCTAAAAAATGCACCGCTTCAACCTCTCTTTTTAATCTCACTTTTAATGGATGATGTGATGGAGGCCATCAAATAATTCTGAATTGATTTCGACATCCCAGAGAAGACAGTAGAATCTTCCATATGCTCAGTAGAATCTTCCATATGCAATTACCCTGCAAGCTCCTTGTAGTTACCCTTTGTTAGCGGAACTTTCCCTGTCATCGTGCCCGCTTGCTTCATCCCGCAATGGGCCATTATTTACAATGTGCCCCCTAAATGCCAGCTCTTACATGCCAAAAAATGCAGTATCCCTGTTTCTTCTTACCTTCTGTTTGTGTTGCGCAGTTTGAATATGCAGACCTTCGTCCATTACATGATCAATGCAGCTTTTTCCCAGAAGCTTGAATCTGATATTGGCAATGAAAATCCACTACATTGTTCTTAGCATTAGCTAGTCGTTCTGGCGGAGAAAACTGCACTCTGGTAGCTAGCTAGCTACTTGCCACTAAAGTTAGCAAGGCAAATTGAAATAAATTGCAGTAACTCAACACAAAAATTAAGTTCTAAAACCAAGAAAACAATATTTAATCTACCTCCTCCGTTTCCTGTAGTTTGAACAATCTAATTTGAATAGAATCATATCCTAAAAATGCTCAACTATCACTCTGTCTCTATCCAATATGTCACCAACTCACCAAGCTTCTCAACACATAGAACCACCGTAATGCTCTGTGGCAAAACCCCAATACACCACACTAGGTTCGTTCTCTGATCCTAATCCTATGATTGGATGGACAACATGTCAGTTTATATTGCAAAAGCTTTGACTGGTTGGAGGACGTCCTCCGGAAGTGGTCATAATTACCATGTAGGTCTATGAAAGGGGGTAAGGCCTACGAGCCTCCTAGGTTTTGTATTGAAGTCAATGTAGCCAGAGGAGGACGGAAGCTAGCTGTCCTCCGGCTACACTATGGTGCTACCCTACAGAGTGCTGTTGAGGCTACTGTAGACCTTCATTGCAAAACAGTGTGTTTTAATAAATTATTTGGTGATGTGAATATATTTAGTATAGTTCTATCTAAAAAGGATAACTTATTAAATGTTTCATTATTTTAAATGTTTCTGAAATTCACTAAGTAGGATGGTCTTCCCCTTCCTCCTCTGAGGAGCAGCCACAGGTAGGTAGGTAGGTAGGTAGGTAGGTAGGTAGGTGGGTAGGTAGGTAGGTAGGTGGGTAGGTAGGTAGGTAGGTAGGTGGGTAGGTAGTTAGGTAGGTAGGTAGGTAGGTAGGTAGGTAGGTAGGTAGGTAGGTAGGTAGGTAGGTAGGTAGGTAGGTAGGTAGGTAGGTGGGTAGGTAGGTAGGTAGGTAGGTGGGTAGGCTGGTAGGTGGGTAGGTGGGTAGGTAGGTAGGTGGGTAGGTAGGTAGGTATATAGGTAGGTAGGTATATAGGTAGGTAGGTAGGTAGGTAGGTAGGTAGGTAGGTAGGTAGGTAGGTAGGTAGGTAGGTGGGTAGGTAGGTAGGTGGGTAGGTGGGTAGGTAGGTAGGTAGGTAGGTAGGTAGGTGGGTAGGTAGGTGGGTAGGTGGGTAGGTAGGTAGGTAGGTAGGTAGGTGGGTAGGTAGGTAGGTAGGTAGGTAGGTAGGTAGGTGGGTGGGCTGGTAGGTAGGTAGGTAGGTGGGTAGGTAGGTAGGTAGGTAGGTAGGTAGGTGGGTGGGTAGCTGGGTAGATAGGCGGGTAGGTGGGTAGCGGGTGGCGTGTGGGAGGAAGGAGCGGCGTGTGGTCGGTACGTCTGTTTGAAGAGGCAGCTGCTGTCCCAGTTCACTGGCATCCTGTCCTCTCCTGGCCGGATGACTGAGAGGGCTGATGAGGGAGAGAGGTATAGTTGGCGAGCAGGCATGCCTATACTACTCTCTCTCTCTCTCTCTCTCTCTCTCTCTCTCTCTCTCTCTCTCTCTCTTTCTTTCTCTCTCTCTCTCTCTCTTCTTCTCTCTCTCTCTCTCTCTCTCTCTCTCTCTCTCTCTCTCGCTCTGTCTCTCTCTCTTTCTCTATTTCTCTCTCTCTCTCTCTCTCTCTCTCTCTCTCTCTCTCTCTCTCTCTCTCTCTCCTTCTCTCTCTCTCTCTCTCTCTCCTTCTCTCTCTCTCTCTCTCTCTCTCTCGCTCTCTCTCTCACTCTCTCTCTCTCTTTCTTTCTTTCTTTCTTTCTTTCTTTCTTTCTTTCTTTCTTTCTTTCTTTCTTTCTTTCTTTCTTTCTTTCTTTCTTTCTTTCTCTTTCTGTCTTTCTGTCTGTCTCTCTCTCTCTCTCTCTCTCTCTCTCTCTCTCTCTCTCTCTCTCTCTCTCTCTCTCTCTCTCTCTCTCTCTCTCTCTCCCTATCCTATCTCTCTCCAGCACCGACGATACGAGTACAAAAAAATGTGAAATCAAATACCCTTACTACTGACGAGAAAAGCAACATTATGTTTTTATTCTCTCTCTCTTTTTGACTTTATTTTTTGTCCTTTCTTCTTCATCCCCTAATCTCCGGCTTGGGGCTCAGTCAGGACAAGGGGCTTCATCAGTGTGTCTGCTGGTGGCTTCTTGTTCTGGATGTGTGTGAGTTAACAAGGTTGAGCCAGGGAGTTGTGTGTGTTTGTCTCTCTCTGTGTGTGTGTGTGTGTGTGTGTGTGTGTGTGTGTGTGTGTGTGTGTGTGTGTGTGTGTGTGTGTGAGTTACAGTAACAAGTTTGAGTCAGGGAGTTGTGTATGTGTTTGTCTGTCTGTGTGCGTGTCCGCATCAGTGTGGACGTGTTTAACTATAGTAAACAAACAAAAACATGACCAACTGGGGACATTTTGTTAGTCCCCACAAGGTCTAATGCCATTTCTAGGGGGTTTAGGGTTGATGTTAGAATTTGTGTTAAGGTTAGAATTAGGTTTATGGTTAGGGTTAGGAACTAGGTTTTTTTATTTTAATTTTAATTTTATTTAACCTTTATTTAACCAGGTAAGCCAGTTGAGAACAAGTTCTCATTTACAACTGCGACCTGGCCAAGATAAAGCAAAGCAGTGCAATAAAAACAACAACACAGAGTTACATATGGGGTAAAACAAAACATAAAGTCAAATATACAACAGAAAATATATATACAGTGTGTGCAAATGTAGCAAGTTATGGAGGTAAGGCAATAAATAGGCTATAGTGCAAAATAATTACAATTAGTATTAACACTGGAATGATAGATGTGCAAGAGATGATGTGCAAATAGAGATACTGGGGTGCAAATGAGCAAAATAAATAACAATATGGGGATGAGGTAGTTGGGTGGGCTAATTTCAGATGGGCTGTGTACAGGTGCAGTGATCGGTAAGGTGCTCTGACAACTGATGCTTAAAGTTAGTGAGGGAGATAAGAGTCTCCAGCTTCAGAGATTTTTGCAATTTAGGCGGGTTAGGTTTAGGGTTAGGGTTAGGAGCTACGGTTAGGTTTAGGGTTTGGGTTAAGGTTAGGTTTTGGGGTTAAGGTTAGGTTTAGGGTTGTGGCTGTGTGTGCCTTCTTTCTGTGGTATTCCATTTTTCATCAGTCCAGCATTCTGTCTGCTCTCTGAGTGTTCTGTCTGCTCTCTGAGTGTTCTGTCTGGTCTCTGAGTGTTCTGTCTGGTCTCTGAGTGTTCTGTCTGCTCTCTGGGTGTTCTGTCTGGTCTCTGAGTGTTCTGTCTGCTCTCTGAGTGTTCTGTCTGGTCTCTGAGTGTTCTGTCTGGTCTCTGAGTGTTCTGTCTGCTCTCTGAGTGTTCTGTCTGCTCTCTGAGTGTTCTGTCTGGTCTCTGAGTGTTCTGTCTGCTCTCTGAGTGTTCTGTCTGGTCTCTGAGTGTTCTGTCTGGTCTCTGAGTGTTCTGTCTGCTCTCTGAGTGTTCTGTCTGCTCTCTGAGTGTTCTGTCTGGTCTCTGAGTGTTCTGTCTGGTCTCTGAGTGTTCTGTCTGCTCTCTGAGTGTTCTGTCTGCTCTCTGAGTGTTCTGTCTGGTCTCTGAGTGTTCTGTCTGGTCTCTGAGTGTTCTGTCTGCTCTCTGAGTGTTCTGTCTGCTCTCTGAGTGTTCTGTCTGCTCTCTGACTGTTCTGTCTGCTCTCTGAGTGTTCTGTCTGCTCTCTGAATGTTCTGTCTGCTCTCTGAGTGTTCTGTCTGGTCTCTGAGTGTTCTGTCTACTCTCTGAGTGTTCTGTCTGTTGAGTGTTCCAATCGGATTTCAGAGTTCAATGCTCTCTTATATCCATCTGTTTGTGGAGCTCCATTAACTCTGTTTATTCCCTCTGCCTTCAGTATGCTATTAGAGAGGAATAAAGAGAGACAGAGACAGACAGACAGAGACAGACTTCCCTCCCTTGCCCATCAGTGAGAGAGAGAGAGAGAGAGAGAGAGAGAGAGAGAGAGAGAGAGAGAGAGAGAGAGAGAGAGAGAGAGAGAGAGAGAGAGAGAAAGCAAGAGAGAGAGAGAGAGATAGAGAGAGAGAGAGAGAGAGAGAGAGAGAGAGAGAGAGAGAGAGAGAGAGAGAGAGAGAGAGAGAGAGAGAGAGAGAGAGAGAGAGAGAGAGCAGGTCAGAGAGGCTGTATTTTATGACCACTAAACAGCGCCATGACCTGCTATGGTAACAGGTGCTCCTGCTGCTGTTTCCCAGAGAAGAGTGTCTACCTGTCACCATTATGCATGACAAATTGCAGACCTTCTCCACCTCTCTCCCTCCCGCCATATTCTCTGTTTCTAACCTCCTCCCTCCATATTCTCTGTTTCTAACCTCCTCCCTCCATATTCTCTGTTTCTAACCTCCTCCCTCCATATTCTCTGTTTCTGTCACGACTTCCGCCGAAGTTGGTGCCTCTCCTTGTGCGGGTGGCTATCGGCAGTCGTCGTCACCAGTTTTCTAGCTGCCACCGATCTACGGTTCTGTTTTCCATTTGTTTTGTCTGTATTGTACACACCTGGTTCCCATCACGTTCATTTGTTTCCCTATTTAACCCTCTGGTTCCCTCATGGTGTTGTGCGTGATTGTTTTTTGTTTGGTGTTGTATACTGCTGTGAGCTGTTGTATTTCCCTGCGGGGAAATTAGAGTTGTTGTTTTTCCAAGTAAAGTTCGTTATTTACTCAGTTCTGTGTCCTGCGCCTGACTCCGTCCTACCGCTGCACACTGACATCTTGACAGAATCACGCACCCGATATGGAGTCAGCAGGTGCAGCCAGTCCTCCGGTACCAGTGGAGGAGCGCGTCCAGCAGCACGCGATGATGCTCCAGAATCTCAGCACCACGATGGATCGCGTGCTGCAGACCATGGAGCATTGGGAGAGAGGGGCTTTTCCCACAACCCCATCCACTTCAGGTCAACCCACACCGATGTCCACCCCTCCGTCACCTGGACACAAGGGGATTCGGCTCTCGCTCCCGAGGGCATATGATGGGACGGCTTCCGGGTGCCAGGGGTTCCTGCTCCAGGTGGAGCGTGTCCGCCCTCATCTCCTGTCTGTTGGGAGAGCGCTTGAGTGGGCCAACGCCGAATGGGACGCAGCGGCGGGGGAACGCTTGTTCCACCTCAGACAGGGGAGGAGGAGTGCACAGGACTTCGCACTGGTCTTCTGGACCTTGGCGGCCAGCGCGGGATGGAATGAGAGGGCCCTGATCGACCATTACCGGTGTAGTCGGGACACCACCCTTACCCTCGACCAGCTGGTGGATCTATCTATACGGCTGGATAACCTGTTGGCCACCTGCGGACGTCCGGATCAGGGTCCGTC
The DNA here is from genome assembly GCF_964263955.1 of Coregonus lavaretus. Taxonomy (NCBI): domain Eukaryota; kingdom Metazoa; phylum Chordata; class Actinopteri; order Salmoniformes; family Salmonidae; genus Coregonus; species Coregonus lavaretus. The sequence continues at coordinate 36,922 of NW_028162480.1, read as the reverse complement.
CATTCCATCCCCCAGCACCTCCAACCCTACCCCTATGGAGCTCAGAGGTGCTGCTCCTAGGGTGACCGGAGGGGGGGCCTTTTCCTGCACCAAGTGTGGCCGCAGAGGGCACACTGCTGGTCGGTGCTGGGGAGGTTCCCCAGGGAGTCGAGGCAGCAGGCAGGGCACTGGTGGATCATCCCAGGTGAGTAGGCACCTGACTTCCCCAGAGCTCCCTGTTGCGCACATGTATGTTGGTATAGAATTTCCTGAGTTTTCCCAGCATAAGGCGCTAGTCGATTCAGGCGCAGCTGGGAACTTTATTGACCGTTCCTTTGCACTTAGATTAGGCATCCCTATTGTGCCTGTTGATGTGCCATTCCCTGTACATGCCTTAGATAGTCGTCCTTTAGGGTCGGGCCTGATTAGGGAGGTCACAGCTCCACTATGGATGAAAACGCAGGAGGGTCATGAGGAGAGAATTAGTCTCTTCCTGATCGATTCTCCTGTGTTTCCTGTGGTGTTGGGGCTTCCCTGGTTGGCCTCTCATGACCCCACTATTTCGTGGCAACAGAGGGCTCTCAAGGGATGGTCACGTCAATGCTCAGGGAGGTGTGTAGGTGTTTCCATAGGTGCAACTACGGTGGAGAGTCCAAACCAGGTCTCCACTACGCACATTCTCCCCTGAATATGCCGATTTGGCTCTCGCCTTCTCGCGACTCAACTACCACCCCATCGACAGCGGGATTGTGCGATAAATCTCCATGTAGGTGCAGCACTTCCCAGGAGGCAAGTGTATCCGCTGTCTCAGGAGGAGACGGCGGCTATGGAAACATATGTCTCCGAATCTCTGGGACAGGGATACATTCGGCCTTCCACTTCACCTGCCTCCTCAAGTATCTTTTTTGTGAAGAAGAAGGATGGAGGTTTACGCCCGTGCATTGACTACCGTGGGCTAAATCAGATCACTGTGAAGTACAGTTACCCACTGCCTCTCATAGCCAGTGTGACGGAGTCATTGCACGGGGCGCGCTTCTTCATTGGATCTCAGGAGCGCTTACAACCTGGTTCTTATCCGGGAGGGGGATGAGTGGAAGACGGCATTTAGTACCACCTCAGGGCACTATGAATACCTTGTCATGCCGTACGGGTTGAGGAATGCTCCATCAGTCTTCCAATCCTTTGTAGACAAGATTTTCAGTGACCTGCAAGGGCAGGGTGTAGTGGTGTATATAGATGACATTCTAATATACTCCGCTACACGCGCCGAGCATGTGTCCCTGGTGTGCAAGGTGCTTGGTCGACTGTTGGAGCATGACCTGTACGTCAAGGCTGAGAAATGTCTGTTCTTCCAACAGTCCATCTCCTTCCTAGGTTACCGTCTGTCCGCGTCAGGGGTGGAGATGGAAAATGACCGCATTTCAGCTGTGCGTAATTGGCCGACTCCAACCATGGTAAAGGAGGTGCAGCGGTTCTTAGGGTTTGCCAACTACTACCGGAGGTTTATCCGGGGCTTTGGTCAGGTAGCGGCTCCCATTACCTCCTTGCTGAAGGGGGGACCGGTGCGACTGCAGTGGTCAGCTGGGGCGGACAGGGCTTTTGGCCACCTGAAGGCTCTGTTTACCTTGGCTCCCGTGCTGGCTCATCCTGATCCCTCCTTGGCATTCATAGTAGAGGTGGACGCGTCCGAGGCTGGGATAGGAGCTGTGCTGTCTCAGTGCTTGGGTACGCCACCAAAGCTCCGCCCCTGTGCTTTCTTTTCGAAGAAGCTCAGCCCAGCGGAGCGAAACTATGATGTGGGGGACTGGGAGCTGTTAGCTGTTGTCAGGGCTCTGAAGGCGTGGAGGCATTGGCTTGAGGGGGCTAAACACCCTTTCCTCACCGCAATCTGGAGTACATCCGGGCGGCGAGGAGACTGAACCCTTGCCAGGCAAGGTGGGCCATGTTTTTCACCCGTTTTGTTTTCACCCTATCCTACACATCAGGTTCCCAGAACGCTAAGGCAGAAGCACTGTCCCGGATGTATGACACAGAGGAGCGGTCCACGGATCCCACTCCCATACTTCCGGCTTCTTGCCTGGTGGCACCGGTGGTATGGGAGGTTGACGCGGACATCGAGCGGGCATTACGTACGGAGCCCACTCCCACCCAGTGTCCAGTTGGGCGTCTGTACGTTCCGGTTGATGTCCGCGATCGATTGATCTGTTGGGCCAACACGTCACTCTGGTCATCCTGGCATCGGTCGGACAGTGCGCTGTCTTAGTGGGAAGTACTGGTGGCCCACTTTATCTAAGGACGTGAGGGTTTATGTTTCCTCCTGCTCGGTGTGCGCCCTGTGCAAGGCACCTAGACACCTACCCAGAGGGAAATTACAACCCGTACCCGTTCCACAATGGCCGTGGTCACACCTATCGGTGGACTTCGTGACAGATCTTCCTCCGTCACAAGGTAACACCACGATCCTGGTCGTTGTGGATCGGTTTTCTAAGTCCTGCTGTCTCCTTCCTTTGCCCGGTCTCCCTACAGACTGTGGAGGCTCTGTTTACCCACGTCTTCCGGCACTACGAGGGGCCTGAGGATATAGTGTCTGATCTGGGTCCCCAGTTCACATCGAGGGTCTGGAGGGCGTTCATGGAACGTCTGGGGGTCTCGGTCAGCCTGACCTCAGGGTTTCACCCTGAGAGTAATGAGCAGGTGGAGAGAGTAAACCAGGATGTGGGTAGGTTTCTGCGGTCCTATTGCCAGGACTGGCCAGGGGAGTGGGCGGCTTTCATCCCCTGGGCAGAGATGGTCCAAAACTCCCTCTGCCACTCCTCCACTAACATGTCTCCATTTCAGTGTGTATTAGGGTATCAGCCGGTCCTGGCACCGTGGCATCAGAGCCAGATCGAGGCACCTGCGGTGGATGAATGGTTTTGGCGCTCTGAGGAGATCTGGGACGCTGCCCATGTGCGCCTGCAACGGGCCATCAGGCGACAGAAGGCGAGCACCGACCGCCACCGCAGTGAGGCCCCGGTGTATGCACCGGGGGACCGGATCTGGCTCTCGACCCGAAACCTGCCCCTTCGCCTGCCCTGCCGGAAGCTGGGTCCGCGGTTTGTGGGGCCATTTAAAGTCCTGAGGAGACTGAGGAGACTGAGGTTTGTTATAGGTTACAGCTCCCCCCTGATTACCGTATTAACCTCTCGTTCCATGTGTCTCTCCTCAGGCCGGTGGTGGCTGGTCCGCTCCAGCAGTCTGAGGTACGGGAGGTTCCTCCGCCCCCGCTGGAGATCGAGGGGGCCCCAGCGTATACTGTGCAAGCCATCATGGAATCAAGGCGTCGGGCGAGGGGCCTTCAGTACCTCGTGGAGTGGGAGGGGTACGGTCCAGAGGAGAGATGCTGGGTGCCGGTGGAGGACATCCTGGACCCTTCCTTACTGCAGGAATTTCACCATCTCCACCCGGATCGTCCTGCGCCTCGTCCTCCGGGTCGTCCCCGAGGTCGGTGTCGGCGCGCTGCTGGAGCTGCGCGTCAAGGGGGGGGGGGGGTACTGTCACGACTTCCGCCGAAGTTGGTGCCTCTCCTTGTGCGGGCGGCTATCGGCGGTCGTTGTCACCGGCTTTCTAGCTGCCACCGATCTACGGTTCTGTTTTCCATTTGTTTTGTCTGTATTGTACACACCTGGTTCCCATCACGTTAATTTGTTTCCCTATTTAACTCTCTGGTTCCCTCATGGTGTTGTGCGTGATTGTTCTCAGAGAAGAGTGTCTACCTGTCACCATTATGCATGACAAATTGCAGACCTTCTCCACCTCTCTCCCTCCCTCCACATTCTCTGTTTCTAACCTCCTCCCTCCATATTCTCTGTTTCTAACCTCCTCCCTCCATATTGTCTGTTTCTAACCTCCTCCCTCCATATTCTCTGTTTCTAACCTCCTTCCTCCATATTCTCTGTTTCTAACCCCCTCCCTCCATATTGTCTGTTTCTAACCTCCTCCCTCCATATTGTCTGTTTCTAACCTCCTCCCTCCATATTCTCTGTTTCTAACCCCCTCCCTCTATATTGTCTGTTTCTAACCTCCTCCCTACATATTCTCTGTTTCTAACCTCCTGCCTACATATTCTCTGTTTCTAACCTCCTCCCTTCATATTGTCTGTTTCTAACCTCCTCCATCCATATTCTCTGTTTCTAACCTCCTCCCTCCCTCCCTCCCTCCCTCCCTCCCTCCCTCCCTCCCTCCCTCCCTCCCTCCCTCCCTCCATCCCTATTGTCAGTTATTAGTTACTCCTCTGAATGCTTGTCTTGTGCTGTAAGCATTCAGCACCAGGTACTAAAATGTCGGCTGCACTGGCTCCCAACAACAACAACAATGACAAAACAACAAAACACAGGAAACTGACTAAAGATAAGCCTTGGGTGATCTGACATGACTCTATATTCTTCAAAGTTCCTATTCTACTTTGTGACTTCATTGGTGTGATATAGGAGATAAAAAAACAAGTCCTTCTGAATAGGCCCCAGTGGTGTGACAGAGGTGCCATTGTGTGAGTGGTCGGGTTCCCAAATAGCTGTGTTGTGGTCTGTGGGCTCTATTCTTTCGGCATGGCGTCGGCACTAGCCTTTGTGAGAAGCCATATGAAACAAATCTCGCTGTGACAAGTGGGAGCCCCAGAATTCTCTGCCACTGTGAAATCTCAAGTGCCATCGCCAGCTCTACCACCCACTCTGTTGCTACCTCCACCCTGCCTCCCCCCGATGCTGACCTCTTGTGAAAGTGTGTACCTGTGTGTGTGTCTGTGTGTGTGTATGCACACGTGTGTGTGTGCACCATACAGTATGTTGATTGGTTGGACAACGGTATTATTACCCTCAACTAATTTGCCACTTCAGGAACTCTCCTGTCTATTACCCCACCCCTCTCTTTCTCTTTCTCTCTCTTTCTCTTTCATTCTCTTCTTCAGGAGTCAGGCTGGATTCACAGCCCAGTCACAGAGGAATGCACCGCTGAGTCCTGTCCTGTGGTCGTTTTCTCATTCTCCGTTTCACTGAGGTGGCAAAATGACCACACTTCCCTCTCTCTCTCTCTCTCTCTCTCTCTCTCTCTCTCTCTCTCTCTCTCTCTCTCTCTCACTCTCTCTCGCTCTCTCTCTTGCTCTCTCTCTCTCGCTCTCTTTCTCTCTCCCTCACTCTCTCCCTCTCTCTCTCTCTCTCTTGCGCTCTCTCTCTCACTTTTTCTCTCTCTCTCACTTTCTCTCTCTCTTTCTCGCTCTCACACTGACCCCCGGGTTCCTAATGAATTATTACCAGAGCTTCACATCACCAACTCTTCCTCTTTCTTTCAGCTTTGTTGATTCCTCTTCGAATCGCTCAGCAACTATATTTCTCTCTCTCTCTCTCTCTCTCTCTCTCTCTCTCTCTCTCTCTCTCTCCCTCACTCTCTCTCGCTCTCTCTCTTGCTCTCTCTCTCTCGCTCTCTCTCTCTCTCCCTCACTCTCTCCCTCTCTCTCTCTCTCTCTTGCGCTCTCTCTCTCACTTTTTCTCTCTCTCTCACTTTCTCTCTCTCTTTCTCGCTCTCACACTGACCCCCGGGTTCCTAATGAATTATTACCAGAGCTTCACATCACCAACTCTTCCTCTTTCTTTCAGCTTTGTTGATTCCTCTTCGAATCGCTCAGCAACTATATTTGTTGCTCTGCGCTCCCTGAAGATGAAGTGAGGTCATGCCGTGTTGTGGGCATAGAAATATAATTAATAGAACAGACATTATCATTCAAGCATAGCATTCAATTCAGTCATTCTATTTCTATAGTTGTGTGTCTCTGAAGGGTGCGGTTCTGGGGATGCTGCTCTGACACCCCTTCCTCCCTAACACACTCAGTGTCACCTCATTGACCTTTAATCCCTGACCCCTGAGAAGAGAGGGGTCACCGTTCGAGTGACAGGAACTCCTGGTGGTACTAACACGGGTACGGCTTTACCACGCGACCAGGGTGCCAAAACACTACGCACACACATACACACACGCACACACACACACATAATACCTGGTTAATAATTTTACATGGTATGCAGGGAAGTTGTCTGTTTCTGTTTCAGAAGTGAGATGTGGGTGTCAAAAGCTTGTCCGGCTATTTATCCCAAGGTCATTTGTCCAGATTCCTGTCTTAAATGGCTCTCTGTTAGGTAGTGTTTGATATCCAGGTGATGGCTGCTCAGAATAGACACCAGTTGGCCCTGTGTTTCATCATGTAGAAAAAACAGAGCTGTCTGTCTACAGCTTACAAGTGAGAGAGAGAGAGAGAGAGAGAGAGAGATGGGGAGAGAGAAAGAGAGAGAGAGAGAGCACAGAGTGACAGGAGGGAGAGAGCGAGAACAAGAGAGAGAGAAGGAAATCAAATAAGAAAAGTGAGGGAGCTATAGAATGAGGCATAGATAAAATACAGAAAAAGGGGTAGAAGGGAGAGAGAAGGAGGGAGCGAGAGGGAAAGAGGAGGGAGAGAGAAGGAGGGAGAGAGAAGGAGGGAGAGAGAGGGAGAGAGAAGGAGGGAGAGAGAAGGAGGAAGAGAGGAGGGATAAAAAGGGGGAAAGAAAGAGAGAGATGTTTATCTGGGTTTTTCTTGACAAGTAACTCCTCCGCAATGCAGTGCACTCTAGTAATGTTGCTCTACAGAAACCTGATCAACTGCTGCCAGGGCAAAACACCATTATAACAGGAAGTGTGAAATACTCTCTCCATCTTGACATCCCCTCACACCTCTCCTGTCCTAAACTGCCCTCTCTCCATTCCTCCTTCAGACACTAACCTTTCCTCCTCTCCTCCCTCTCTACTCCTCCTATTTCCTCTCCTTAATATCTTCTTCAACCTCTCCTCCTCTCATCCACTTCTCCCTCCCGGTTTCTTTCACTCCTCTTTTTTACTTTCCTCTGTTATTAACCCCTCTCCTCTCCTTATCTCCATTCCCCTTTTACCCACTGACCTCTCCTCTCTACTCCTGACATCCCCTCCTCTTCTTGCCTCTCTTAGCCCTTTTGCCTCCTCTCCCTCTCTTCTCCTCTTTTTCACCCTCCATCCCTCTCCTCTTTTCTCCCTGGGATATCTCAAGATTCTTGAAGGGAGACGAGGGTGAGACGAGGGGAGACGAGGAGGGGGGAGAAACGGAACGAACAATGTGAGACAAGAGAGGCTCTGGGACTGGCAGGAATGTATTCTCTCTCCCTCTCTCTCCGTTCTTCTCCCCTGTTTCTTGGCTGTCATCCAGCAAATGTTAGAACTCATGATGGCGTGCTGGGCACCGGCCAACAGATGCCCTTGAGGAGAACATTCCAGTCTGGCACAACCCCTCTTTTTCACGCTATTTATACTAAAATATCGAAGCTTCGACTCGGCTTCCACCGACACCACAGCATAGCATGCAATGTGCAATGGCCATTCTTCTCAGAACCATTCTCTTCACAATCAAATCAAATGGTGATATCGTGTCCTATAATTTGTGCCAAATGTTGCCACAATGTAGGCCTAATGTTCTCTCTCCTCACATGGTAATATCATGTACTGAACTGTAATTACTGTAAAATGTTGTCACAATGTGGTAGGCCTACATGGCAGGAGTAATGTGTTGTGTGTTCTACAATAGTGTGCTGTCAGCATTTTGATAAATGGTTGGAGATATGGTCTTTATTCGTTTCTATGAGACAGAATGTTCCCATATCCTGAGGACAATGTGTGGTTGATGATCCATGATCTACATTCCTGGCTACTTTGATGTTACTCCATTGGTGAATTTGCACCGAAAACAAATGTTTGATTCTTCACAACAGTTTCAATTAGCTACTTTTCCCATGGTATCACTCTTCTCTGTATTCACCATAAAGAGTTTGGACTGAACCACTTCCGGGTGATGGGGATGGAATGTACCATTATCAAAAGAAAGTCAGTGGGAGGGCATTCTAAAAGTGCTCAATGAAGATTAAACGTCCCTTCAGAGAACACTGGTGGTGTTTCTTTCAACTAGAGAAATCCATTCACTGTAGATATGTCAACCTTTGAGAAACCCAAATGAAAAGAGAGGAGGAGAAGGAGGAGAAGGAGAAGGAGAAGGATGATGATGATGATGGGGAGGAAGGGGTTAAGACACTGTTCATGTTGAAACTGGATTCTCAGAGACTAACTGCCTGTCTCCTTTTTATTTTTTAAGTCAGTTCAAGCAGCACTAACATAAAAACGGGCTTCAAGCAGCACTAACATAAAAACGGGCTTCAAGCAGCACTAACATAAAAACGGGCTTCAAGCAGCACTAACATAAAAACGGGCTTCAAGCAGCACTAACATAAAAACGGGCTTCAAGCAGCACTAACATAAAAACGGGCTTCAAGCAGCACTAACATAAAAACGGGCTTCAAGCAGCACTAACATAAAAACGGGCTACAAGCAGCACTAACATAAAAACGGGCGATTTCGTCACTGTCCAGTGATTCCATTAAAATAGTAAGTGGGTGTTTCTTAAACCATCTAAAACTAGTCAAGGAAAGCAACTTGTATGTATATTAGTTTATCAGTTGTCTTTGAAAATGGCGACACTACACTTTACACGTGTATATTTGGTTTGCCACTTGGGCAGTGCATGTTTATTTATTTAGGATACACACAGTGATACACACTTCAGGGTTTAAAAGAGGCTGTTTCACTGGTGTCAAATGAACACCTGTGGGCTGTAGATGTCACGATCGTCGTATGAGTGAGTAGACCAAGGCGCAGCGTGAGAAACAAACATGACTTTAATTAGTTAAAGTTTCTAAATACAAACAAAACACGACTCGTGAAGTCCACGGTGACACTGACCGAACACGGAACAAAAACCCACAACACCCATGGGAAAACATACCGATTAAATATGGCTCCCAATCAGAGACAACCAGCCGACAGCTGACACTCGTTGCCTCTGATTGGGAGTCACACAGGCAAACATAGAAACAGACAACCTAGAACACCCAAACAAAGAAACAGAACACATAGAATGAACACACCCTGGCTCAACATATAGAGTCCCAGAGCCAGGGTGTGACAGTACCCCCCCCTAAAGGCGCGGACTGCGACCGCGCCTCAACTAAAGCAAAACAGGGGAGGGCTGGGCGGGCATACCTCCTCGGCGGCGGTTCTGCCTCCGGCCTTGACCACCACCCTCCAATGAACCCCCCATAGCGCCCCTGGTCCAGTCTGGCTCCGCTGGCTGGAGCTGACCTGGACGTAGCAGGAGCGGCTAGCTTCAGCTCCGTTGGGGAGCAATAAAGCGGTACCTGATCTGGCACCGATGACCCAGGCACGGGTTGTGCCGGACTGACGACTCGCACCCCTGGCTTGGTGCGAGTGGCAGGAACAGGCCGGACCGGGCTGGCGACGCGCACCGTAGACTTGGTGCGGGTGGCAGGAACAGGCCGGGTCGGGCTGGCGACGCGCACCGTAGACTTGGTGCGGGTGGCAGGAACAGGCCGAACCGGGCTGGCGACGCGCACCGTAGGTTTAGTGCGTGGAGCAGGGACAGGCCGGGCTGGGCTGTCGACGCACACCGTAGGCTTGGTGCGTGGAGCAGGGACAGGCCGGGCTGGGCTGTCGACGCACACCGTAGGCTTGGTGCGTGGAGCAGGGACAGGCCGGGCTGGGCTGTCGACGCACACCGTAGGCTTGGTGCGGGTGGCAGGAACAGGCCGGGCTGGGCTGTCGACGCACACCGTAGGCTTGGTGCGTGGAGCAGGGACAGGCCGGGCTGGGCTGTCGACGCACACCGTAGGCTTGGTGCGTGGAGCAGGGACAGGCCGGACCGGGCTGGCGACGCACACCGTAGGCTTGGTGCGTGGAGCAGGAACAGGCCGGGCTGGGCTGGCGACGCACACCGTAGGTTTGGTGCGTGGAGCAGGGACAGGCCGGGCTGGGCTGTCGATGCACACCGTAGGCTTGGTGCGTGGAGCAGGAACAGGCCGGGCTGGGCTGGCGACGCACACCGTAGGTTTGGTGCGTGGAGCAGGGACAGGCCGGGCTGGGCTGTCGACGCACACCGTAGGCTTGGTGCGTGGAGCAGGAACAGGCCGGGCAGGGCTGGCGACGCACACCGTAGGTTTGGTGCGTGGAGCAGGGACAGGCCGGGCTGGGCTGGCGACGCACACCGTAGGCTTGGTGCGTGGAGCAGGGACAGGCCGGACAGGGCTGGCGACGCACACCGTAGGCTTGGTGCGTGGAGCAGGAACAGGCCGGGCTGGGCTGTCGACGCATACCGTAGGCTTGGTGCGTGGAGCAGGAACAGGCCGGGCAGGGCTGGCGACGCACACCGTAGGCTTGGTGCGTGGAGCAGGGACAGGCCGGGCTGGGCTGTCGACGCACACCGTAGGCTTGGTGCGTGGAGCAGGGACAGGCCGGACAGGGCTGGCGACGCACACCGTAGGCTTGGTGCGTGGAGCAGGGACAGGCCGGACAGGGCTGGCGACGCACACCGTAGGTTTGGTGCGTGGAGCAGGGACAGGCCGGGCTGGGCTGTCGACGCACACCGTAGGCTTGGTGCGTGGAGCAGGGACAGGCCGGACCGTACTGGGAACACACACCACTGGCTTTAAACGGGGATCAGGAACGGGCCGGACCGGACTGGCAATACACCTCAGTACCCGGTCCGGTAGTCTCCTGAGTGGCGCAGTGGTCTAAGGCACTGCATCGCAGTGCTAACTGTGCCTCTAGAGATCCTGGTTCGTATCCAGGCTCTGTCGCAGCCGGCCGCGACCGGGAGACTCATGGGCGGCGCACAATTGGCCCAGCGTCGTCCAGGGTAAGGGAGGGAATGGCCGGCAGGGATGTAGCTCAGTTGATAGAGCATGGTGTTTGCAACGCCAGGGTTGTGGGTTCGATTCCCACGGGGGGCCAGTATATTCACTAACTGTAAGTCGCTCTGGATAAGAGCGTCTGCTAAATGACTAAAATGTAATGTAAATGTAATACCTCTCGCCGTGCCTCTACGACTTCCTTCCCTCCTCTCGCCAATGGCTCCCGTAACCCGGTGGCCTTCTCTCCTCGTCTCCTATTTCGCCCTGTGGCAGCCTCCTGCTGCCCAGTCGCCCACGCCGTGTGCCCCCCCCTAAAAAATTATTGGGGGTGCCTCTCGTCCGTCCGACGATGGCACTGCTGACGCCGCTGCTCCTCTCTCGCCAGGGCCTTAATCCTACCCCAAGGTCCCTTGCCCCCGAGCATGTCCTCCCAGGACCACACTTTGCCCACCTGGGCCATCGCCAGCCTCTCCATCTCCTTTCCTGGCGCTTCCTCCCATGTCCAGTCTGCCTGCTCCTGGACACGCTGCTTGGTCCTTTTACGGTGGGTTTTTCTGTCACGATCGTCGTATGAGTGAGTAGACCAAGGCGCAGCGTGAGAAACAAACATGACTTTAATTAGTTAAAGTTTCTAAATACAAACAAAACACGACTCGTGAAGTCCACGGTGACACTGACCGAACACGGAACAAAAACCCACAACACCCAAGGGAAAACATACAGATTAAATATGGCTCCCAATCAGAGACAACCAGCCGACAGCTGACACTCGTTGCCTCTGATTGGGAGTCACACAGGCAAACATAGAAACAGACAACCTAGAACACCCAAACAAAGAAACAGAACACATAGAATGAACACACCCTGGCTCAACATATAGAGTCCCAGAGCCAGGGTGTGACAGTAGAATGGCACCTCTATGTTGAGCCTCCTCCAACCAACCTAACCCAGGTCCAGAGTAAACATGGCAGGCTATTCTTATAAACACTTGATACTGTCATCAAGGGCCACACTATAGCTGGATGTTCTCACTATGTCCCTCTCTCCCCTGGGAGATGGAGGGGGAGTAGGTGGGATGGGGATGAGGAGGGTGGGGGAATAGACAGAGAGAGAGTAGTACACCTGGGCTGATTTAATGAAGGAGTGTACATACTTTTGGGTAAAAGGAGAGACAGTTAGGATTCAGGGTTAGTTTAGTTGAGTTCCAATGCAGCAGATTGATGCAGATTCCTGGGTCGTATTCAGTAGGGCAAACCGTCACAAAACATTTTGAATTGTAAAAATATTGGACAAGTTTAGGTCGTAGGCCTACCGCTCCACTTCACTTCAATTGAAAACGTTTTCTCCCTGCTGAACATGACCCTGCACAGGCCCCAGTCTGGATCAGGTGGCCCAGAGAAGGGGGTAGTTCTGACCCCATAACCACCCCATAACCACCCTCTCCTTCCCCTAGACATGTCCCAGCAGACCCCTCTCCACAGCGGGCCCTCCTCCGTGATAACAAATTAAAGGGGGGAGAAAAGAAAGACTGAATGCTGTATGATTTTTTGCTTTTTAAACAGGGGTTAGGAGAGGTTTAGAGAGCAAGAGACGTCCTGGGGGTGGATGGATTTAAAAACTGTGACCATCTCCGGTTTGCTGTGGCTCAGGGAGCTCAGTGAAGGTTTTGTTTGGGTTTAGCCTAGCCCAAGACATCTCTAACACCTGTTGAGAGGAAAGATTTCACGCTCAATCATCTCACTGATCATATAGTACAAAAATGTTGTTTGCACTACGTCTGAAGTGTTCAGTCTGATAGTGGACCATAATGCTTTTCAGTGGGATAAAGGAAAAAGAGAACTCTCTGTTTCTATGTGACAGTTCTTCTTCTTCTTCTTCTTCTTCTTCTTCTTCTTCTTCTTCTTCTTCTTCTTCTTCTTCTTCTTCTTCTTCTTCTTCTTCTTCTTCTTCTTCTTCTTCTATTTCTCCCTGCTCCTTTCTCTCTAGATAGACCTGTACATTGGTTCATAGAGAGTCAGGAGGAGAGAGTCGGTGGCGTAGAGTTTAGGGTTTATCCAAGGCTGCCGTTAAAACATGGGACCACATGCATAAAGCTGTCAGCGTGTGGACCAAGCCCGTGGAAAACAGCCCTACTTTGTATCCACAGGAACTTGACGGAACCTTTTTATGTATTTTTTCCCTTCCCCTACTGAAACCTGTCTATAGTTTTTTCCCTCTCGCCAGTCCTGTTTAATATGCAGTGTGTGATTCCACAAGCATTCCATTAGATAAATCACCGGCCCAGACACTTTCTAAAACAAAGACGTTAAGACTTGTTGGGGGAAATCTCGCTTTCATCTGAGCACTCACGCGCCTATGGATGGCGTTTTAAGTATTGTCGTCAGATATCATTTTACCCCCCCGAAAGATATTTGGAGTTGCTGATACATGGTGGTGGGTTTGTGTGTGTGTGTGTGTGCATGTGCACGTGTGTGTGTGCTTGTGTGCGCTCCGAATAATTTTCCTGTCTCTTTGATGTGAGGTTGATTGCGCGGCTCAGTCGTCTGTCTCCGTGGCAATGATGATTATTGCGTTCAATGATTAAAGGAGCAATTCACACCTGAGGGCCTACCATCCCACAATACCCACAATACACAGCAACACTAGCATATTGAAGGGATCATCCTATCACAACACTCTATGTTCATAATACCATCATACCACAACACACTGTGATCATCCAAGTCCGCTTTTTTATCATCTTTTGGCATCTTCCTTTGAAGCTGAAGTGGTAAAATAAAGTTACAGAGTTACTGTAGGGAAATACCTGATGAATGTGTCGTGGATAATGGTTACCTCAACTTGAGATGAGTTACTAATTGAGGGATCAATGAAGACTGTCATATACTGTACTGTGGCTGTTAGAGACCTTGAGAATGACACACACACACGGGCATATGCGCACCCATACACACACACACACACACACACACACACACACACACACACACACACACACACACACACACACACACACACACACACACATACACACTCACACACACACACACTCACACAGAGAGAAAGAGGGAGGGAGGGAGGGAGGGAGGGAGAGATATAGACAGAGCAAAAGAGAGGGAGTAAAAAAAAAGAGCTGTGCAAGACAGATATGACCGCCCCAGAAGACACACAGTACTCTCTGTGGGGTTACAACGCCCTTATCCAGACACACACAGTAATCTCTGTGGGGTTACAACGCCCTTATCTAGACACACACAGTACTCTCTGTGGGGTTACAACGCCCTTATCCAGACACACACAGTAATCTCTGTGGGGTTACAACGCCCTTATCCAGACACACACAGTAATCTCTGTGGGGTTACAACGCCCGTATCCATACACACACAGTAATCTCTGTGGGGTTACAACACCCTTATCTAGACACACACAGTCATCTCTGTGGGGTTACAACGCCCTTATCCAGACACACACAGTAATCTCTGTGGGGTTACAACGCCCTTATCTAGACACACACAGTAATCTCTGTGGGGTTACAACGCCCTTATCCAGACACACACAGTAATCTATGTGGGGTTACAACGCCCTTATCCAGACACACACAGTAATCTTTGTGGGGTTACAACGCCCTTATCCAGACACACACAGTAATCTTTGTGGGGTTACAACGCCCTTATCCAGACACACACAGTAATCTCTGTGGGGTTACAACGCCCTTATCCAGACACACACAGTAATCTCTGTTTGGTTACAACGCCCTTATCCAGACACACACAGTAATCTCTGTGGGGTTACAACGCCCTTATCCAGACACACACAGTAATCTCTGTGGGGTTACAACGCCCTAATCCAGACACACACAGTAATCTCTGTGGGGTTACAACGCCCTTATCTAGACACACACAGTAATCTCTGTGGGGTTACAACGCCCGTATCCAGACACACACAGTAATCTCTGTGGGGTTACAACGCCCTTATCCAGACACACACAGTAATCTCTGTGGGGTTACAACGCCCTTATCCAGACACACACAGTAATCTCTGTGGGGTTACAACGCCCTTATCTAGACACACACAGTACTCTCTGTGGGGTTACAACGCCCGTATCTAGACACACACAGTAATCTCTGTGGGGTTACAACGCCCTTATCCAGACACACACAGTAATCTCTGTGGGGTTACAACGCCCTTATCCAGACACACACAGTAATCTCTGTGGGGTTACAACGCCCTTATCTAGACACACACAGTCATCTCTGTGTGGTTACAATGCCCTTATCCAGACACACAAAGTAATCTCTGTGGGGTTACAACGCCCTTATCTAGACACACACAGTAATCTCTGTGGGGTTACAACGCCCTTATCCAGACAAACACAGTAATCTCTGTAGGGTTACAACGCCCTTATCCAGACACACACAGTAATATTTGTGGGGTTACAACGCCCTTATCCAGACACACACAGTAATCTCTGTGGGGTTACAACGCCCTTATCCAGACACACACAGTAATCTCTGTGGGGTTACAACGCCCTTATCCAGACACACACAGTAATCTCTGTGGGGTTACAATACCCTTATCCAGACACACACAGTAATCTATGTGGGGTTACAACGCCCTTATCCAGACACACACAGTAATCTCTGTGGGGTTACAACGCCCTTATCCAGACACACACAGTTATCTCTGTGGGGTTACAACGCCCTTATCCAGACACACACAGTAATCTCTGTGGGGTTACAATGCCCTTATCCAGACACACACAGTAATCTCTGTGGGGTTACAACACCCTTATCCAGACACACACAGTAATCTCTGTGGGGTTACAACGCCCTTATCCAGACACACACAGTAGTCTCTGTGGGGTTACACCGCCCTTATCCAGACACACACAGTAATCTATGTGGGGTTACAACACTCTTATCCAGACACACACAGTTATCTCTGTGGGGTTACAACGCCCTTATCCAGACACACACAGTAATCTCTGTGGGGTTACAACGCCCTTATCCAGACACACACAGTAATCTCTGTGGGGTTACAACGCCCTTATCCAGACACACACAGTAATCTCTGTGGGGTTACAACGCCCGTATCCATACACACACAGTAATCTCTGTGGGGTTACAACACCCTTATCTAGACACACACAGTCATCTCTGTGGGGTTACAACGCCCTTATCCAGACACACACAGTAATCTCTGTGGGGTTACAACGCCCTTATCTAGACACACACAGTAATCTCTGTGGGGTTACAACGCCCTTATCCAGACACACACAGTAATCTATGTGGGGTTACAACGCCCTTATCCAGACACACACAGTAATCTCTGTGGGGTTACAACGCCCTTATCCAGACACACACAGTAATCTCGGTGGGGTTACAACGCCCTTATCCAGACACACACAGTAATCTCTGTGGGGTTACAACGCCCGTATCCATACACACACAGTAATCTCTGTGGGGTTACAACACCCTTATCTAGACACACACAGTCATCTCTGTGGGGTTACAACGCCCTTATCCAGACACACACAGTAATCTCTGTGGGGTTACAACGCCCTTATCTAGACACACACAGTAATCTCTGTGGGGTTACAACGCCCTTATCCAGACACACACAGTAATCTATGTGGGGTTACAACGCCCTTATCCAGACACACACAGTAATCTCTGTGGGGTTACAACGCCCTTATCCAGACACACACAGTTATCTCTGTGGGGTTACAACGCCCTTATCCAGACACACACAGTAATCTCTGTGGGGTTACAATGCCCTTATCCAGTAACACACAGTAATCTCTGTGGGGTTACAACACCCTTATCCAGACACACACAGTAATCTATGTGGGGTTACAACGCCCTTATCCAGACACACACAGTAATCTCTGTGGGGTTACAACGCCCTTATCCAGACACACACAGTAATCTCTGTGGGGTTACAACGCCCTTATCCAGACACACACAGTAATCTCTGTGGGGTTACAACGCCCTTATCCAAACACACACAGTAATCTCTGTGGGGTTACAACGCCCTTATCCAGACACACACAGTAATCTCTGTGGGGTTACAACGCCCTTATCCAGACACACACAGTAATCTCTGTGGGGTTACACCGCCCTTATCTAGACACACACAGTAATCTCTTTGGGGTTACAACGCCCTTATCCAGACACACACAGTAATCTCTGTGGGGTTACAACGCCCTTATCCAGACACACACAGTAATCTCTGTGGGGTTACAACGCCCTTATCCAGACACACACAGTAATCTCTGTGGGGTTACAACGCCCTTATCCAGACACACACAGTAATCTCTGTGGGGTTACAACGCCCTTATCCAGACACACACAGTAATCTCTGTGGGGTTACACCGCCCTTATCTAGACACACACAGTAATCTCTTTGGGGTTACAATGCCCTTATCCAGACACACACAGTAATCTATGTGGGGTTACAACGCCCTTATCCAGACACACACAGTAATATCTGTGGGGTTACAACGCCCTTATCCAGACACACACAGTAATATCTGTGGGGTTACAATGCCCTTATCCAGACACACACAGTAATCTCTGTGGGGTTACACCGCCCTTATCTAGACACACACAGTCATCTCTGTGGGTTTACAACGCCCTTATCCAGACACACACAGTAATCTCTGTGGGGTTACACCGCCCTTATCTAGACACACACAGTCATCTCTGTAGGGTTACAACGCCCTTATCTAGACAAACACAGTAATCTATGTGGGGTTACAATGCCCTTATCTAGACACACACAGTAATCTCTGTGGGGTTACAATGCCCTTATCCAGACACACACAGTAATCTATGTGGGGTTACAACGCCCATATCCAGATACACACAGTAATCTCTGTGGGGTTACAATGCCCTTATCCAGACACACACAGTAATCTATGTGGGGTTACAATGCCCTTATCTAGACACACACAGTCATCTCTGTGGGGTTACAACGCCCTTATCTAGACACACACAGTAATCTCTGTGGGGTTACAACGCCCTTATCTAAACACACACAGTAATCTCTGTGGGGTTACAACACCCTTATCTAGACACACACAGTACTCTCTGAGGGGTTACAACACCCTTATCTAGACACACACAGTAATCTCTGTGGGGTTACAATGCCCTTATCTAGACACACACAGTAATCTCTGTTGCGTTACAACGCCCTTATCTAGACACACACAGTAATCTCTGTGGGGTTACAACGCCCTTATTCAGACAATCAATCAATCAATTTTATTTTATATAGCCCTTCTTACATCAGCTAATATCTCGAAGTGCTGTACAGAAACCCAGCCTAAAACCCCAAACAGCTAGTAATGCAGGTGTAGAAGCACGGTGGCTAGGAAAAACTCCCTAGAAAGGCGAAAACCTAGGAAGAAACCTAGAGAGGAACCAGGCTATGAGGGGTGGCCAGTCCTCTTCTGGCTGTGCCGGGTGGAGATTATAACAGAACCATGCCAAGATGTTAAAAAATGTTCATAAGTGACAAGCATGGTCAAATAATAATCAGGAATAAATCTCAGTTGGCTTTTCATAGCCGATCATTAAGAGTTGAAAACAGCAGGTCTGGGACAGGTAGGGGTTCCATAACCGCAGGCAGAACAGTTGAAACTGGAATAGCAGCAAGGCCAGGCGGACTGGGGACAGCAAGGAGTCACCACGGCCGGTAGTCCCGACGTATGGTCCTAGGGCTCAGGTCTCTCAGTTGGCTTTTCATAGCCGATCATTAAGAGTTGAAAACAGCAGGTCTGGGACAGGTAGGGGTTTCGTAGCCGCAGGCAGAACAGTTGAAACTGGAATAGCAGCAAGGCCAGGCGGACTGGGGACAGCAAGGTGTCATCATGCCCGGTAGTCCTGACGTATGGTCCTAGGGCTCAGGTTCTCAGAGAGAAAGAGAGAACGAGAGAATTAGAGAGAGCATACTTAAATTCACACAGGACACTGGATAAGACAGGAGAAGTACTCCAGGTATAACCAACTAACCCCAGCCCCCCGACACATAAACTACTGCAGCATAAATACTGGAGGCTGAGACAGGAGCGGTCCGGAGACACTGTGGCCCCATCCGAAGAAACCCCCGGACAGGGCCAAACAGGAAGGATATAACCCCACCCACTCCGCCAAAGCACAGCCCCCGCACCACTAGAGGGATATCCCCAACCACCAACTTACAATCCTGAGACAAGGCCGAGTATAGCCCACAGAGGTCTCCACCACAGCACAAACCAAGGGGGGGGCGCCAACCCAGACAGGAAGATCACGTCAGTAACTCAACCCACTCAAGTGACGCACCCCTCCCAGGGACGGCATGAAAGAGCACCAGCAAGCCAGTGACTCAGCCCCTGCAACAGGGTTAGAGGCAGAGAACCCCAGTGGAGAGGGGAACCGGCCTGGCAGAGACAGCAAGGGTTGTTCGTTGCTCCAGCCTTTCCGTTCACCTTCACACTCCTGGGCCAGACTACACTCAATCATATGACCTACTGAAGAGATAAGTCTTCAGTAAAGACTTAAAGGTTGAGACCGAGTCTGCGTCTCTCACATGGGTAGGCAGACTGTTCCATAAAAATGGAGATCTATAGGAGAAAGCCCTGCCTCCCGCTGTTTGCTTAGAAATTCTAGGGACAATTAGGAGGCCTGCGTCTTGTGACCGTAGCGTACGTATTGGTATGTACGGCAGGACCAACTCGGAAAGATAGGTAGGAGCAAGCCCATGTAACGCTTTATAGGTTAACAGTAAAACCTTGAAATCAGCCCTTGCCTTAACAGGAAGCCAGTGTAGGGAAGCTAGCACTGGAGTAATATGATCAAATTTCTTGGTTCTAGTCAGGATTCTAGCAGCCGTATTTAGCACTAACTGAAGTTTATTTAGTGCTTTATCCGGGTAGCCGGAAAATAGAGCATTGCAGTAGTCTAACCTAGAAGTAACAAATGCATGGATTAATTTTTCTGCATCATTTTTGGACAGAAAATTTCTGATTTTTGCAATGTTACGTAAATGGATAAAAGCTGTCCTTGAAACAGTCTTGATATGTTCGTCAAAAGAGAGATCAGGGTCAAGAGTAACGCCGAGGTCCTTCACAGTTTTATTTGAGACGACTTTACAACCATCAAGATGAATTGTCAGATTTAACAGAAGATCTCTTTGTTTCTTGGGACCTAGAACAAGCATCTCTGTTTTGTCCGAGTTTAAAAGTAAAAAGTTTTCAGCCATCCACTTCCTTATGTCTGAAACACAGGCTTCTAGCGAGGGCAATTTTGGGGCTTCACCATGTTTCATTGAAATGTACAGCTGTGTGTCATCCGCATAGCAGTGAAAGTTAACATTATGTTTTCGAATAACATCCCCAAGAGGTAAAATATATAGTGAAAACAATAGTGGTCCTAAAACGGAACCTTGAGGAACACCGAAATGTACAGTTGATTTGTCGGAGGACAGACCATTCACAGAGACAAACTGATATCTTTCCGACAGGTAGGATCTAAACCAGGCCAGAACTTGTCCGTGTAGACCAATTTGGGTTTCCAGTCTCTCCAAAAGAATGTGGTGATCGATGGTGTCAAAGGCAGCACTAAGGTCTAGTAGCACGAGGACAGATGCAGAGCCTCGGTCTGACGCCATTAAAAGGTCATTTACCACCTTCACAAGTGCAGTCTCAGTGCTATGATGGGGTCTAAAACCAGACTGAAGCATTTCGTATACATTGTTTGTCTTCAGAAAGGCAGTGAGTTGCTGCGCAACAGCTTTTTCTAAAATTTTTGAGAGGAATGGAAGATTCGATATAGGCCGATAGTTTTTTATATTTTCCGGGTCAAGGTTTGGCTTTTTCAAGAGAGGCTTTATCACTGCCACTTTTAGTGAGTTTGGTACACATCCGGTGGATAGAGAGCTGTTTATTATGTTCAACATAGGAGGGCCAAGCACAGGAAGCAGCTCCTTCAGCAGTTTAGTAGGAATAGGATCCAGTATGCAGCTTGAAGGTTTAGAGGCCATGATTATTTTCATCATTGTGTCAAGAGATATAGTACTAAAACACTTAAGTGTCTCTCCCGATCCCAGGCCCTCGCAGAGCTGTGCAGATCCAGGACAGCTAAGCCCTGGAGGAATACGCAGATTCAAAGAGGAGTCCGTAATTTGCTTTCTAATGGTCATGATCTTTTCCTCAAAGAAGTTCATGAATTTATCACTGCTGAAGTGAAAGCCATCCTCTCTTGGGGAATGCTGCTTTTTAGTTAGCTTTGCAACAGTATCAAAAATAAATTTTGGATTGTTCTTATTTTCCTCGATTAAGTTGGAAAAGTAGGATGATCGAGCAGCAGTGAGGGCTCTTCGGTACTGCACGGTACTGTCTTTCCAAGCTAGTCGGAAGACTTCCAGTTTGGTGTGGCGCCATTTCCGTTCCAATTTCCTGGAAGCTTGCTTCAAAGCTCGGGTATTTTCTGTATACCAGGGAGCTAGTTTCTTATGACAAATGTTTTTCGTTTTTAGGGGTGCAACTGCATCTAGGGTATTGCGCAAGGTTAAATTGAGTTCCTCAGTTAAGTGGTTAACTGATTTTTGTCCTCTGACGTCCTTGGGTAGGCAGAAGGAGTCTGGAAGGGCATCAATGAATGTTTGTGTTGTTTGAGAATTTATAGCACGACTTTTGATGCTCCTTGGTTGGGGTCTGAGCAGATTATTTGTTGCGATTGCAAATGTAATAAAATGGTGGTCCGATAGTCCAGGATTTTGTGGAAAAACATTAAGATCTACAACATTTATTCCATGGGACAAAACTAGGTCCAGAGTATGACTGTGGCAGTGAGTAGGTCCAGAGACATGTTGGACAAAACCCACTGAGTCGATAATGGCTCCGAAAGACTTTTGGAGTGGGTCTGTGGACTTCTCCATGTGAATATTAAAATCACCAAAAATTAGAATATGATCTGCTATGACTACAAGGTCTGATAGGAATTCAGGAAACTCAGAGAGGAACGCTGTATATGGCCCAGGAGGCCTGTAAACAGTAGCTATAAAAAGTGATTGAGTAGGCTGCATAGATTTCATGACTAGAAGCTCAAAAGATGAAAACGCCATTTTTTTTTTTGTAAATTGAAATTTGCTATCGTAAATGTTAGCAACACCTCCGCCTTTGCGGGATGCACGGGGAATATGGTCACTAGTGTAACCAGGAGGTGAGGCCTCATTTAACACAGCAAATTCATCAGGCTTAAGCCATGTTTCAGTCAGGCCAATCACATCAAGATTATGATCAGTGATTAGTTCATTGACTATGACTGCCTTTGAAGTGAGGGATCTAACATTAAGTAACCCTATTTTGAGATGTGAGGTATCACGATCTCTTTCAATAATGGCAGGAATGGAGGAGGTCTTTATCCTAATAAGATTGCTAGGGTGAACACCGCCATGTTTAGTTTTGCCCAACCTAGGTCGAGGCACAGACACAGTCTCAATGGGTATGGCTGAGCTGACTACACTGACTGTGCTATTGGCAGACTCCACTAAGCTGGCAGGTTGGCTAACAGCCTGCTGCCTGGCCTGCACCCTATTTCACTGTGGGGCTAGAGGAGTTAGAGCCCTATCTATGTTGGTAGATAAGAGGAGAGCACCCCTCCAGCTAGGATGGAGTCCGTCACTCCTCAGCAGGTCAGGCTTGGTCCTGTTTGTGGGTGAGTCCCAGAAAGAGGGCCAATTATCCACAAATGTTATCTTTTGGGAGGGGCAGAAAACAGTTTTCAACCAGCGATTAAGTGCTGAGACTCTGCTGTAGAGCTCGTCACTTCCCCTAACTGGGAGGGGGCCAGAGACAATTACTCGATGCCGACACATCTTTCTAGCTGATTTACACGCTGAAGCTATGTTGCACTTGGTGACCTCTGACTGTTTCATCCTAACATCGTTGGTGCCGACGTGGATAACAATATCTCTATACTCTCTACACTCGCCAGTTTTAGCTTTAGCCAGCACCATCTTTAGATTAGCCTTAACGTCGGTAGCCCTGCCCCCTGGTAAACAGTGTATGATCGCTGGGTGATTCGTTTTAAGTCTAATACTGCGGGTAATGGAGTCGCCAATGACTAGGGTTTTCAATTTGTCAGAGCTAATGGTGGGAGCCTTCGGCGTCTCAGACCCCGTAACGGGAGGAGTAGAGACTAGAGAAGACTCAGACTCAGACTCCGACTCGCTACATAATGGGGAAAACCGGTTGAAGGTTTCTGTCGGCTGAATGAGCGACACCGGTTGAGCATTCCAACAGTATTTCCCTCCAGAAGCCATGAGAAAGTTGTCCGGCTGCGGGGACTGTGCGGGGGGATTTATACTAACGTTACTGTCTGTACTTACTGGTGGCACAGACGCTGTTTCTTCCTTTCCTACACTGAGATTACCCTTGCCTAACGATTGCGTCTGAAGCTGGGCTTGTAGCACAGCTATTCTCGCCGTAAGGCGATCGTTCTCCTGTATATTATGAGTACAGCGACTGCAATTAGAAGACATCATGTTAATGTTACTACTTAGCTTCGGCTGTTGAAGATGTTGATGAACCATGTCCAGATAAAGCGTCCGGAGTGAAAAAGTTGAATAAGGGAAAAAAGTTGCGATGGAAAAAAGGAAAATAACGTAAAGTTGGCAGCTAAAACGCACAGGAAAATGACTCTTCTGTCTCGGGATAAACGTCCGGGGTGAAAAAGTTTAACGAAAAAAGATGAGTGAGGACAAAACTAAAAAGTTGGTAAATTTGTTGAACACAGAGATTGATTAAACGTTTATTAAAAGTAAAACGTGAATAGTTTGGCAGGTAGCCAAGTAGCAACAAACAGCACAGCAGCACGGAGACAATGCGGAAGCGAGACGGAATGAATCCCCAAGCCGGCAAGGTAGGAAAATCACACACAGTAATCTCTGTGGGGTTACAACGCCCTTATCCAGACACACACAGTAATCTCTGTGGGGTTACAACGCCCTTATCTAGACACACACAGTAATCTATGTGGGTTTACAATGCCCTTATCCAGACACACACAGTAATCTATGTGGGGTTACAACGCCCTTATCTAGACACACACAGTAATCTCTGTGGGGTTACAACACCCTTATCTAGACACACACAGTAATCTCTGTGGGGTTACAATGCCCTTATCTAGACACACACAGTAATCTCTGTTGGGTTACAACGCCCTTATCTAGACACACACAGTAATCTCTGTGGGGTTACAACGCCCTTATCCAGACACACACAGTAATCTCTGTGGGGTTACAACGCCCTTATCTAGACACACACAGTAATCTCTGTGGGGTTACAACACCATTATCCAGACATGCACAGTAATCTCTGTGTGGTTACAACGCCATTATCCATACACACACAGTAATCTCTGTGGGGTTACAACACCATTATCCAGACACACACAGTAATCTCTGTGGGGTTACAACACCATTATCCAGACACACACAAATTCGGAAAAGGCTGCCTACCCGGCGTAATCAAAATAAAATTAGTAATCCTGGCAACCAAAAGTCCTGTATATAGAATCAGAGATGGCTGCTATGATCAGCCTGGTTTCATAGACTAGACGTAACATAGTAAATGTAAATCCGGGACACTCAAAATAGTGTGATATGCTACATTTGGTATGGTTACATAGGATAGAAGGTTACTTAAGGCAAAAACAACAGTAGGGTGGTTGGTCGGGGTGGATGGGGATGCGTATAACGTGAACGTCTAGCAACCTAAAGGTTGCGTGTTCGATTCTCATCAAGGACAACTTTAGCATTTTAGCTAATCAGCAACTACTTACTACTTTGCAACTATTTAGAATGTTAGCTAAACCTTCCCCTAACCTTAACCCTTTAACCTAACTCCCGTTAGCCACAACAAATTGGAATTCATAACATATCATACGAAATGGACATCCACAAATTAATACATGCCATACGAAATGTAACATATCATACTAAATGGAGTGTCATGGATTTACAGTTACGTCTACCCCTGAGTCCAGGTTTCTTCGAAACATCACAGAAGTCTGTGAATGATTATCAACATGGACATCAGCCAGAAACCCCACTGGCCTCTGCACCCTCCACCGCTAATTCTGTTACAATTTTTTCTTCAGGGGGTAGATCAGCTTTAATATTGCAGATAGATTGTAATTGTCTGCATCGCTTCCAATCCCCCATATGTTTTTTTTCTCTCTCGCAAATATATATATATACATCTACGTCATTTAGCAAACGCTCTTATCCAGGGTTAAGTGCCTTGCTCAAGGGAACATCGACAGATTTTTCACCTAGTCGGCTCGGGGATTAGAACCAGCGACCTTTCGGTTACTGGCACAACGCTCTTAACCACTAAGCTACCTGCCGCCCTACATACATACACATACATACATACATACATACATACATACATACATACATACATATACATATACATATACATATACATATACATGTCCTTTAAAAAAATATATTTCCCTTTATTACTTTCCAACCCCACCACCCCTTCTCTATTTGGAGTAAACTAGTGAACAACAATGCTTAGGTCTCTACATACTATATACATTTTATGGACACAGTCAATTTTACAATAATACTATTTTGTTTATTTTTCCTCCTGAATTTCCTCTACCCTCAACCTCTCCGATCATTTTCATGATGCCCATCCGGTTTGCTTCTATATGCCATATCTTTCTAACTGTGCTCTTTCACAAAAGCTCTCAACCTATAACCTATATACTTATTAAGGACACAGTATGCTTACATTATTAGTTATCTTGTTGTTATTAGTTGTTCTTAGTCCCATCCTTCAACTCCATTCAACACCACCCATCTATCTCTTAACACCATCCATATTGGATTTCTATTTGCCATATATTTTTCAACTGTACTGTGATGTTTTACAAAAGTTCTGAACCTTTCTATTCTCATTGTTTCTACAGATTGTAAATTGAAAATAAACATTTTCGCTAAAAGTATTATTATATTATTGATCGATTGACTATGACTTTTCAGATCACCCAGTAATGCTATCTACAGGGTTAGCTCCAGGTAAATATTGCAATCCTTTAGCCATTCCTGGACCTGTGTCCAAAAACAAGCTACAAATTGACAGTACCAAAACAAACCTTAACCCACAACCCTAACCCCTAGCCTAGCTCACGTTAGCCACAACAAATTGGAATCCATTACATATCATACGAAATGGACATCCACAAATTAATACATGCCATACGAAATGTAACATATCATACTAAATGGAGTGTCATGGATTTACAGTTACTATGTTACGTCTACCCCTGAGTCCAGGTTTATTTGAAACATCACAGTCATCCCGGAAATATGTGTGTGTGTGAATGATTATCAACATGGACATCAGCCAGAAACCCCACTGGCCTCTGCACCCTCCACCGCTAATTCTGTTACTCTTTGTTCTCGCCGCTACTTTCTCCCCCTTTGATTTATTTTCTTTCTTGATTTCCTCACTTTTAAGTGGACTGACACACATGCCTCATTTTCCTACATGGGCTTCCTGTTTTGGGAGAGGGGTGGGGGTGCAGGGGGGGGGGGGGGCACTATCAAAACACACAGAGGGGTGAGAGGGATATATAGGAAAAGAAAGAGGGGATACGTTTATTGACAGTGTGGAGACAACCTGGGGTCAAAGGAAAGGTCATAGTCAGGATGTACGGTAGCTCTTTATAGTCTTTGGATTTCTACCTGTACTCCATTCCACTTATTCTCCTTTTACAAGATATTCTTCTTTCATCTGAGACCCTCCGGCCTGAATCGGAAAGCAGTTGTGAGCAGTTGTGTCTGTGTGAGTTGTATTTTTATTTTTATTTATTTTTATTTCACCTTTATTTAACCAGGTAAACCAGTTGAGAACAAGTTCTCATTTACAACTGCGACCTGGCCAAGATAAAGCAAAGCAGTGCGATAAAAACAACAACACAGAGTTACATATGGGGTAAAACAAAACAAAGTCAAAAATACAACAGAAATACATATATATACAGTGTGTGCAAATGTAGCAAGTTATGGAGGTAAGGCAATAAATAGGCTATAGTGCAAAATAATTACAATTATTATTAACACTGGAATGATAGATGTGCAAGAGATGATGTGCAAATAGAGATACTGGGGTACAAATGAGCAAAATAAATAACAATATTGTCACGCTCGTCGGGAACAGAGGAGGACCAAGGCGCAGCGTTGCAGGCAAACATACTCTTTATTTAGTGAATACACGATCAAAACAACAAAACGATAACGTGACAGTTCACGGTCTAACACAAACCAACTAGAAACAAGATCCCACAACTACTGTGGGAAAACAGCCTGTTTAAATGTGGTTCCCAATCAGAGACAACCAGCCACAGCTGACACTCGTTGACTCTGATTGAGAACCACACTGGCCAACATAGAAATGAACCAACTAGAACTACCACACAAATCTACACACCCTGGCTCAACATAACAGTGTCCCCAGAGCCAGGGCGTGACAGTACCCCCCCCTAAAGGCACGGACTCCGACCGCGTCAACTAAATACCACAGGGGAGGGACCGGGTGGGCACTCCGCCTTGGCGGCGGATCCGGCTCCGGGCCTGATCCCCACTCCCTCTCCAACCCCCCAAAGTACCTCTGGTCCGGTCTGGCCCCGCTGACCGGAGCTGGACTGCACACTGGTGGAGCGGATTGCTCTAGCTCCGGCGTGAAGCAGCTGACCGGTGCCGGACCAGGCACCAGTGGAACAGGCACGGGCCGTGCCGGACTGACGACGCGTACCATAGGCTTGGTGCGGGGAGCAGGAGCGGGCCTGACCGGACTGGCGACGCACACCACTGGCTTGGTGTGGGGAACAGGCACGGGCCGTGCCGGACTGACGACGCACACCACTGGCTTGGTGTGGGGAGCAGGAGCGGACCGGACCGGGCTGGCGACGCACACCACTGGCTTGGTGTGGGGAACAGGCACGGGCCGTGCCGGACTGACGACGCACACCACTGGCTTGGTGTGGGGAGCAGGAGCGGACCGGACCGGGCTGGCGACGCACACCACTGGCTTGGTGTGGGGAACAGGCACGGGCCGTGCCGGACTGACGACGCACACCACTGGCTTGGTGTGGGGAGCAGGAGCGGGCCGGACCGGGCTGGCGACACACACCACTGGCTTGGTGTGGGGAACAGGCACGGGCCGTGCCGGACTGACGACGCACACCACTAGCTTGGTGTGGGGAGCAGGAGCGGGCCGGACCGGGCTGGCGACGCGCACCATAGGCTCGGTGCGGGGAGCAGGAACAGGCCGGGCCGGGCTGGCGACGCGCACCACAGGCTCGATGCGAGGAACAGGAACAGGCCGGACCGTACTGGGGACACACACCACTGGCCCTATGCAGGGATCAGGAACGGGCCGGACCGGACTGGTAACACACCCCAGTACCTCTCGCCGTGCCTCTACACCTTCCTTCCCCTCTTCGACCAGTGGCCCCCGTAACCTGGCGGCCTCCACTGCCAACCCGCTGGGCTGCTCTGTCGCGGTCTCCTGCTGCCCCGTCGTCCACGGCGTTAGCCCCCCCCTAAAAAAATTATGGGCTTCACTCCTACCCGTGGACCAGGTCTCCATACTTTTTGCCAGCCTTTCGCCCTTCTGCTTCCACGTCAAGCCCCTCTCTTCCTCACATGGCTTGACCCAGTCGAGGAGGCGAAGGAGATCCGCTAGAGATCTCTCAGGCGATGGCTCCTGGACTTGCTGCTTGGTCCAGTCTTGGTGGGATCTTCTGTCACGCTCGTCGGGAACAGAGGAGGACCAAGGCGCAGCGTTGCAGGCAAACATACTCTTTATTTAGTGAATACACGATCAAAACAACAAAACGATAACGTGACAGTTCACGGTCTAACACAAACCAACTAGAAACAAGATCCCACAACTACTGTGGGAAAACAGCCTGTTTAAATGTGGTTCCCAATCAGAGACAACCAGCCACAGCTGACACTCGTTGACTCTGATTGAGAACCACACTGGCCAACATAGAAATGAACCAACTAGAACTACCACACAAATCTACACGCCCTGGCTCAACATAACAGTGTCCCCAGAGCCAGGGCGTGACAAATATAGGGATGAGGTAGTTGGGCGGGCTAATTTCAGATGGGCTATGTACAGGTGCAGTGATCGGTAAGGTGCTCTGACAACTGATGCTTAAAGTTAGTGAGGGAGATAAGTGTCTCCAGCTTCAGAGATTTTTGCAATTTGTTCCAGTCATTGGCAGCAGAGAACTGGAAGGAATGGCGGCCAAAGGAGGTGTTGGCTTTGGGGATGACCAGTGAGATATACCTGCTGGAGCGCAGACTACGGGTGGGTGTTGCTATGGTGACCAATGAGCTAAGATAAGGCGGGGATTTGCCTAGCAGTGATTTATAGATGGCCTGGAGCCAGTGGGTTTGGCGACGAATATGTAGTGAGGACCAGCCAACAAGAGCGTACAGGTCACAGTGGTGGGTAGTATATGGGGCTTTGGAGACAAAACGGATGGCACTGTGATAGACTACATCCAATTTGCTGAGTAGAGTGTTGAGAGGCTATTTTGTAAATGACATCGCTGAAGTCAAGGATCGGTAGGATAGTCAGTTTTACGAGGGCATGTTTGGCAGCATGAGT
Source organism: Coregonus lavaretus (assembly GCF_964263955.1). Classification (NCBI taxonomy): domain Eukaryota; kingdom Metazoa; phylum Chordata; class Actinopteri; order Salmoniformes; family Salmonidae; genus Coregonus; species Coregonus lavaretus. The sequence goes on along the minus strand of NW_028162480.1, from coordinate 7,468 downwards.
GAAGGAGGCTTTGTTGCGAAATAGGAAACCGATTCTAGATTTAACTTTGGATTGGAGATTCTTAATGTGAGTCTGGAAGGAGAGTTTACAGTCTAACCAGACACCTAGATATTTGTAGTTGTCCACATACTCTAGGTCAGACCCGTCGAGAGTAGTGATTCTAGTCGGGTGGGCGGGTGCAAGCAGCGTTCGGTTGAAGAGCATGCATTTAGTTTTACTAGTGTTTAAGAGCAGTTGGAGGCTACTGAAGGAGTGTTGTATGGCATTGAAGCTCGTTTGGAGGTTTGTAAACACAGTGTCCAATGAAGGGCCAGATGTATACAAAATGGTGTCGTCTGCGTAGAGGTGGATCTGAGAGTCACCAGCAGCAAGAGCGACGTCATTGATATACACAGAGAAAAGAGTCGGCCCAAGAATTGAACCCTGTGGCACCCCCATAGAGACTGCCATAGGTCCAGACAACAGGCCCTCCGATTTGACACATTGAACTCTATCTGAGAAGTAGTTGGTGAACCAGGCGAGGCAGTCATTTGAGAAACCAAGGCTATTTAGTCTGCCAATAAGAATGCGGTGGTTGACAGAGTCGAAAGCCTTGGCCAGGTCAATGAAAACGGCTGCACAGTACTGTCTATTATCGATCGCGGTTATAATATCGTTTAGGACCTTGAGCGTGGCTGAAGTGCACCCATGATCAGCTCGGAAACCGGATTGCATAGCGGAGAAGGTACGGTGGGATTCGAAATGGTCGGTGATCTGTTTGTTGACTTGGCTTTCAAAAACTTTTGAAAGGCAGGGCAGGATGGATATGGGTCTGTAACAGTTTGGATCTAGAGTGTCACCCCCTTTGAAGAGGGGGATGACCGCAGCAGCTTTCCAATCTCTGGGGATCTCAGACGTTACGAAAGAGAGATTGAACAGGCTAGTAATAGGGGTTGCGACAATATCGGCGGCTAGTTTTAGAAAGAAAGGGTCCAGATTGTCTAGCCCAGATGATTTGTAGGGGTCCAGATTTTGCAGCTCGTTCAGAACATCAGCTGTCTGGATTTGTGTGAAGGAGAAGCGGGGGGGGGGCATGGGCAAGTTGCAGCGGAGGGTGCAGAGCTGGTGGCCGGGGTAGTCGTAGCCAGGTGGAAAGCATGGCCAGCCGTAGCAAAATGCTTGTTGAAATTCTCGATTATTGTAGATTTATCGGTGGTGATAGTGTTTCCTAGCCTCAGTGCAGTGGGCAGCTGGGAGGAAGTGCTCTTATTTTCCAAGGACTTTACAGTGTCCCAAAACTTTTTGGAGTTAGTGCTACAGGATGCAAATTTCTGTTTGAAAAAGTTAGCCTTTGCTTTCCTAACTGCTTGTGTATATTGGTTCCTAACTTCCCTGAAAAGTTGCATATCGCGGGGGCTATTTGATGCTAATGCAGTACGCCACAGGATGTTTTTGTGCTGGTCAAGGGCAGTCAAGTCTGAGGAGAACCAGGGGCTATATCTGTTCTTAGTTCTGTATTTTTTGAATGGGGCATGTTTATTTAAGATTGAGAGGAAATTACTTTTAAAGAACAACCAGGCATCCTCTACTGACGGAATGAGATCTATATCCATCCAGGATACCTGGGCCAGGTCAATTAGGAAGGCCTGCTCGCTGAAGTGTTTTTGGGAGCGTTTGACAGTGATGAGGGGTGGTCGTTTGACCGCGGACCCGTTACGGACGCAGGCAATAAGGCAGTGATCGCTGAGATCCTGGTTGAAGACAGCGGAGGTGTATTTAGAGGGTAAGTTAGTCAGGATGATATCTATGAGGGTACCCATGTTTACGGATTTAGGGTTGTACCTGGTAGGTTCGTTGATAATTTGTGTGAGATTGAGGGCATCTAGTTTAGATTGTAGGATGGCCGGGGTGTTAAGCATATCCCAATTTAGGTCACCAAGCAGTACGAACTCTGAGGATAGATGGGGGGTAATCAATTCACATATGGAGTCCAGGGCACAGCTGGGGGCTGAGGGGGGTCTGTAGCAAGCGGCAACAGTGAGAGATTTATTTCTGGAAAGGTGGATTTTTAGAAGTAGAAGCTCAAACTGTTTGGGCACAGACCTGGATAGTATGATAGAGCTCTGCAGGCTATCTCTACAGTAGATTGCAACTCCACCCCGTTTGGCAGTTCTATCTAGATGGAAAATGTTATAGTTGGGGATGGAAATTTCAGAATTTTTGGTGGCCTTCCTAAGCCAGGATTCAGACACTGCTAGAACATCAGTATTGAAATATGACTTGCTACTATAGTCAAACAGAGAGGGACTAAACTGAACTTTTCCAATAAGAAATGCTTATTTCCATTTCAAAAAGTTTTTCATTGCTAACCGGTTTGCCACATTGTGCGCTAATGTATACACCCCAGGTCACATTTCAATACATTAGGCTATACTCCTGAACCAGCATAGAGAAGATCTGCAAGACAGTCATCACAAAGAGGCTATGGGCCCAATTCAGACTTGAGTGTTCAATAATAATAATACAATAATCCTCACTAATCATGGAACTGTGATGACAACGGTCCAGTCGTCATGAACAGTGCGCCAGGCTCTAGGTTTAAACTGCTATGAATGGTCTGCGTTCCTTAATGATTCAAATAGGCTACATGTCTGAAATTATTGCACAACTTGTAATACTTTAGCCTAATATGATCCACTATTGCTAGAGATCCTCAGGAACAACCACACGAATGTGACAGAGGAAAGAAAGGTAAACTAACGATGTAATGGAATGATGCAAAATGTAAGGAAAAGAACACTAAAGTGACAGCTATAAATGTATGTGGGTATAACTGACGGTGGCTACCAATAGTGGCTATCCTTACTATCACACCTTATTCAGTCCTCACTATCACCCCTTATTCAGCCCTTATTCAGTCCTCACTATCACCCCTTATTCAGTCCTTACTATCACCCCTTATTCAGCCCTTATTCAGTCCTCACTATCACCCCTTATTCAGTCCTTACTATCACCCCTTATTCAGTCCTTACTATCACCGCTTATTCAGTCCTTACTATCAGCCCTTATTCAGCCCTTATTCAGTCCTTACTATCACCCCTTATTCAGTCCTTACTATCACCCCTTATTCAGTCCTTACTATCACCCCTTATTCAGTCCTTACTATCAACCCTTATTCAGCCCTTATTCAGTCCTTAATATCACCCCTTATTCAGCCCCTATTCACTCCTTACTGTCAACCCTTATTCAGCCCTTATTCAGTCCTTAATATCACCCATTATTCAGCCCTTATTCACTCCTTACTATCACCCCTTAATCAGCCCTTATTCAGTCCGTACTATCATACCTTATTCAGCCCTTATTCAGTCCTTACTATCAGCCCTTATTCAGTCCTTACTATCAGCCCTTATTCAGTCCTTACTATCACCCCTTATTCAGTCCTTACTATCACCCATTATTCAGTCCTTACTATCAGCCCTTATTCAGTCCTTACTATCAGCCCTTACTCAGACCTTACTCTCCTTACTCTCACCCCTTATTCAGACCTTACTCTCCTTACTCTCACCCCTTATTCAGATAGCACAAACAAGACAGTACCTGGTCCATCTCTCAGACAAAAACACAAGAGTAACGTCAACAAAAACATTAGACAAAAACACAACAAAAACAACACCACAGCAACCAGTGATCTGTGAGATGGTAGAGGTGTCCAGGACTACAGCGCTATCAGACCAAGATGAAGAGATAGAACACTAAACCAACAGATTAACACTGTCTGCAATAGATTAGGCTCTTCTTAGAGGTATCAGCAGTTCTGAGATCAGTCTTATTGTGGGGAAAATAAGCACTGACTTATCAGCAAGTCAAGTGACAAAGCTGTTAGGTGCCGGTGTCTGATTTCACTTGATATAGGGGTCTCACCAGAGACAGGCCTGGTTCTTCTGTCTAGGGGAGAGATGCAGGGAGACAGGCCTAGTTCTTCTGTCTAGGGGAGAGATGCAGGGAGACAGGCCTAGTTCTTCTGTCTAGGGGAGAGATGCAGGGAGACAGGCCTAGTTCTTCTGTCTAGGGGAGAGATGCAGGGAGACAGGCATGGTTCTTCTGTCTAGGGGAGAGATGGAGCAAGACAGGCCTAGTTCTTCTGTCTAGGGGAGAGATGCAGGGAGACAGGCCTAGTTGTTCTGTCCAGGGGAGAGATGCAGGGAGACAGGCATGGTTCTTCTGTCTAGGGGAGAGATGCAGCAAGACAGGCCTAGTTATTCTGTCTAGGGGAGAGATGCAGGGAGACAGGCCTAGTTCATCTGTTTAGGGGAGAGATGCAGGGAGACAGGCCTAGTTCTTCTGTCCAGGGGAGAGAAGCAGGGAGACAGGCCTTGTTCTTCTGTCCAGGGGAGAGATGCAGGGAGACAGGCCTAGTTCATCTGTTTAGGGGAGAGATGCAGGGAGACAGGCCTAGTTCTTCTGTCCAGGGGAGACAGGCATAGTACTTCTGTCCAGGAGAGTGATGCAGGGAGACAGTTATGGTTATTCTTTCTAGGGGAGAGATGTAGGGAGACAGGCCTAGTTCTTCTGTCCAGGAGAGAGATGCAGGGAGTCAGGCATGGTTCTTCTGTCTAGGGGAGAGATGCAGGGAGACAGGCCTAGTTCTTCTGTCCAGTGGAGAGATGCAGGGAGACAGGCTTAGTTACATTTTACATTTACATTTTAGTCATTTAGCAGACGCTCTTATCCAGAGCGACTTACAGTTAGTGAATACATATTTTTTTTATACTGTCCCCCGTGGGAATCGAACCCACAACCCTGGCGTTGCAAACGCCATGCTCTGTAAACTGAGCTACATCCCTGCCGGCCATTCCCTCCCCTACCCTGGACGACGCTGGGCCAATTGTGCGCCGCCCATGAGTCTCCCGGTCGCGACCGGCGGCGACAGAGCCTGGGTTCAAACCAGGATCTCTAGTGGCACAGTTAGCACTGCGATGCAGTGCCTTAGACCACTGTGCCACTCAGGAGTACTAGTTCTTCTTCTGGCAGGCCTAGTTCTTCTTCTGTCTAGGGGAGAGATGCAGCAAGACAGGCCTAGTTATTCTGTGTAGGGGAGATATGCAGGGAGACAGGCCTAGATCTTCTGTCTAGGGCAGAGATGCAGGGAGACAGGCCTAGTTATTCTGTCTAGGGGAGAGATGCCGGGAGACAGGCCTAGTTCTTCTGTCTAGGGGAGAGATGCAGCAAGACAGGCCTAGTTATTCTGTCTAGGGGAGATATGCAGGGAGACAGGCTGGTTCTTCTGTGTAGGGGAAAGATACAGGGAGACAGGCCTGGTTCTTCTGTCCAGGGGAGAGATGCAGGGAGACAAGCCTAGTTCTTCTGTGCAGGGGAGAGATTCAGGGAGACAGGCCTAGTTCTTCTGTCTAGGTGAGAGATGCAGGGAGACAGGCCTGGTTCTTCTGTCCAGGAGAGAGATGCAGGGAGACAGGCCTAGTTCTTCTGTCTAGGGGAGAGATGCAGCAAGACAGGCCTAGTTCTTCTGTCTAGGGGAGATATGCAGGGAGACAGGCTGGTTCTTCTGTCCAGGGGAGAGATGCAGGGAGACAGGCTGGTTCTTCTGTCCAGGGGAGAGATGCAGGGAGACAGGCCTAGTTCTTCTGTCTAGGGGAGAGATGCAGGGAGACAGGCCTAGTTCTTCTGTCTAGGGGAGAGATGCAGCAAGACAGGCCTAGTTATTCTGTCTAGGGGAGATATGCAGGGAGACAGGCTGGTTCTTCTGTCCAGGGGAGAGATGCAGGGAGACAGGCTGGTTCTTCTGTCCAGGGGAGAGATGCAGGGAGACAGGCCTAGTTCTTCTGTGTAGGGGAGAGATGCAGGGAGACAGGCTGGTTCTTCTGTCCAGGGGAGAGATGCAGGGAGACAGGCTGGTTCTTCTGTCCAGGGGAGAGATGCAGGGAGACAGGCCTAGTTCTTCTGTCCAGGGGAGAGATGCAGGGAGACAGGCCTAGTTCTTCTGTGTAGGGGAGATATGCAGGGAGACAGGCCTAGTTCTTCTGTGTAGGGGAGAGATGCAGGGAGACAGGCCTAGTTCTTCTGTGTAGGGGAGAGATGCAGGGAGACAGGCCTGCTTTAATACTCATAGATAGCACACACATTGTGATGATGTGGATGGTTTTTCTCATCCAGCAGACTTCAAGCTCTTTCTGCAGACCCCCCCCCCCCCCCCCTTTCTCTCTCTCCACCCTCTGGTTACTCATCCAAATTATGTAGACAGTACTTCCTCAGAGGGACAGCAGTCTGTCTGTCTGTTAGTCTGTCTGTCTGGAGGCTGAGGTCCTTGGTCATAGCACATATGGGTCCTAGTTAGAGCACTTTTTAAATTTGTTTTAATAGTTTAAAAGGTTACATAAAGGAGGGGGGGCAAAAGGGTTCATTTTGTAGGCAATGGAGGGAGATTTTTTATTGACAATTTGTTTGATACGATGAATGATTATAATTCACTATTTTCCAAAGACATACTGAGTGCACAAAACATTAGGAACACCTTCCTAATATTGAGTTGCACCCCTTTTGCCCTCAGAACAGCCTCAATTCGTTGGGGCATGGACTATACAAGGTGTCGAAAGCATTCCACAGGGATGCTGGCCCATGTTGACTCCAATGCTTCCCACAGTTGTGTCAAGTTGGCTGGATGTCCTTTGAGTGGTGGACCATTCTTGATACACACGGGAAACTGTTGAGCGTGAAAAACCCAGCAGTGTTGCAGTTCTTGACACACTCAAACCGGTGCGCCTGGCACCTACTACCATACCCCTTTCAAAGGCATTGAAATCTTTCACCTCGCCCATTCACCCTCTGAATGGCACACATTCACAATCCATGTCTCAATTGTCTGAAGGCTTAAAAATCCTTCTTTAACCTGTTTTCTCCCCTTCATCTACACTGATTGACGTGACATCAATAAGGGATCTTCGCTTTCACCTAGATTCACCTGGTCAGTCTATGCGTTCATAATGTTTTGTACGCCCAGTGTACATCCCAACAGTTAGCCTGAACTGCCTCCGAATGGTCAGCCACAATTTTCTGTTGATACGACACTACCAACATCATGAGAAAGTTATATCTACGTTGGTTGTATTTATGTCTGGGAAAAGGCTTCATACAATCTTGTGGTTCTCTGTGAAAACCTTCCATTATTCTTCCGATGTCAAAACACAGAGGAGGTTTTACATTACCAGTTCACAACATCCACAACCATTTTATTTACATTTTTTGTCATTTAGCAGACGCTCTTATCCAGAGCGACTTACAGTTAGTGAGTGCATACATTTTTCATACTGGCCCCCCGTGGGAATCGAACCCACAACCCTGGCTTGCAAGGACCATGCTCTACCACCATGACAACTACACTTCCCAGTCCCTTTCTCCTGCTCTTTCCTTTTTGATGCCATCATACCTCTCTCTGTCCATGATCCCCCCTTCTTTCTTTAGTCTGTCTGTCGAT
>NW_028162481.1:0-10486 GCF_964263955.1 Coregonus lavaretus | reverse complement strand
CCCTTTCGGTTACTGGCACCACGCTCTTACCCACTAAGCTACCTACCTTCATCTCCCCATCCATTCATCTCCCCATCCCGTCATCTCCCCATCCCTTCATCTCCCCATCCCTTCATCTCCCCATCCCTTCATCTCCCCATCCATTCATCCCTTCATCAATGCATCCCTTCATCTCCCCATCCCTTCATCCCTTCATCTCCCCATCCCTTCATCCTTTCATCTCCCCATCCCTTCATCTCCTCATCCATTCATCTCCCCATCACTTCATCCATTCATCTCCCCATCCCTTCATCTCCCCATCTCCCCATCCTTTAATCTCCCCATCCCTTCATCCCATCATCTCCCCATCCCTTCATCTCCCCATCCATTCATCCCTTCATCTCCGCATCCATTCATCTCTCCATCCCTTCATCTTTCCATCCCTTCATCCCTCTATCTCATCATCCCTTCATCTCCCCATCCCTTCATCCCTTCATCTCCCCATACCTTCATCTCCCCATCCATTCATCCCTTCATCGCCGCATCCCTTCATCTCCCCATCCCTTCATCTCCCCATCCCTTCATCCTTTCATCTCCCCATCCCTTCATCTCCTCATCCATTCATCTCCCCATCACTTCATCCCTTCATCTCCCCATCCCTTCATCCCTTCATCTCCCCATCCCTTCATCTCCCCATCCCTTCATCCCTTCATCTCCCCATCCATTCATCTCCCCATCCCTTCATCCCTTCATCTCCCCATCCCTTCATCCCTTCATCTCCCCATCCCTTCATCCCTTCATCTCCCCATCCCTTCCTCCCTTCATCTCCCCATCCCTTCATCTCCCCATCCCTTCATCCCTTCATCTCCCCATCCCTTCATCCCTTCATCTCCCCATCCCTTCATCCCTTCATCTCCCCATCCCTTCATATCCCCATCCCTTCATCTCCCCATCCATTCATTCCTTCATCTCCCCATCCCTTCATCCCTTCATCTCCCCATCCCTTCATATCCCCATCCCTTCATCTCCCCATCCTTTCATCTCCCCATTCCTTCATCTCCCCATCCATTCATCTCCCCATCCCTTCATCTCCCCATCCCTTCATCCCTTCATCTCCCCATCCCTTCATCTCCCCATCCCTTCATCCCTTCATCTCCCCATCCTTTCATCCCTTCATCCCTTCATCCCTTCATCTCCCCATCCCTTCATCTCCCCATCCCTTCATCCCTTCATCTCCCCATCCCTTCATCTCCCCATCCCTTAATCTCCCCATCCTTTCATCCCTTCATCTCCCCATCCCTTCATCTCCCCATCCTTTCATCCCTTCATCTCCCCATCCCTTCATCCCTTCATCTCCCCATCCCTTCATCTCCCCATCCCTTCATCCCTTCATCTCCCCATCCTTTCATCCATTTATCTCCCCATCCTTTCATCTCCCCATTCCTTCATCTCCCCATCCCTTCATCTCCCCATCCCTTCATCCTTTCATCTCCCCATCCCTTCATCTCCCCATCCATTCATCCCTTCATCGCCGCATCCCTTCATCTCCCCATCCCTTCAGCCCTTCATCTCCGCATCCCTTCATCTCCTCATCCCTTCATCCTTTCATCTCCCCATCCCTTCATCTCCTCATCCATTCATCTCCCCATCACTTCATCCCTTCATCTCCCCATCCCTTCATCCCTTCATCTCCCCATCCCTTCATCTCCCCATCCCTTCATCCCTTCATCTCCCCATCCCTTCATCTCCCCATCCCTTCATCCCTTAATCTCCCCATTCCTTCATCCCTTCATCTCCCCATCCCTTCCTCCCTTCATCTCCCCATCCCTTCATCCCTTCATCTCTCCATCCCTTCATCCCTTCATCTCCCCATCCCTTCATCTCCCCATCCCTTCATCCCTTCATCTCCCCATCCTTTCATCCCTTCATCTCCCCATCCCTTCATCCCTTCATCTCCCCATCCTTTCATCTCCCCATTCCTTCATCTCCCCATCCATTCATCTCCCCATCCCTTCATCTCCCCATCACTTCATCCCTTCATCTCCCCATCCCTTCATCTCCCCATCCCTTCATCCCTTCATCTCCCCATCCCTTCATCCCTTCATCTCCCCATCCTTTCATCTCCCCATCCTTTCATTTCCCCATCCCTTCATCCTTTCATCTCCCCATCCCTTCATCTCCCCATCCATTCATCCCTTCTTCGCCGCATCCCTTCATCTCCCCATCCCTTCAGCCCTTCATCTCCCCATCCCTTCATCCCTTCATCTCCCCATCCTTTCATCCCTTCATCTCCCCATCCTTTCATCCCTTCATCTCCCCATCCCTTCATCTCCCCATCCCTTCAACCCTTCACCTCCCAATCCTTTCATTCCTTCATCTCCCCATCCTTTCATCTCCCATCCCCATCCCTTTATCTCCCAATCCTTTCATCTCCCCATCCCTTCATCTCCCCATTAATTCATCCCTTCATCTCTGCATCCCCTCATCTCCTCATCCCTTCATCTCCTCATCCCTTCATCTCCCCATCCCTTCATCCATTCATCTCCCCATCCCTTCATCTCCCCATCCCTTCAACTCCTCATCCCTTCATCACTTGATCTCCCCATCCCTATATCATCTCACTCTCTCTCTCTCTCTCTCTCTCTCTCTCTCTCCCTGTCTCTCTCTCTCTCCTGCCTCACTCTCTCTCTCTCCCTGCCTCTCTCTCTCTCTCTCTCTCTCTCTCTCTCTCTCTCTCTCTCTCTCTCTCTCTCTCTCTCTCTCTCTCTCTCTCTCTCTCTCTCTCTGTCTCTCTCTCTCTTTCCTTTTTAATCTTTCTCTCCACAGACAGTCAATAAATTACATTTCATAAGGCTCTTTAATTTGTGTGTGTCTGTCTCTAGTTATGTCAGGACATCATTCCCAGATAACCTGCCCTCTGTCTCTAGTCATGTCAGGACATCATTCCCAGACAACCTGCCCTCTGTCTCTAGTCATGGCAGGACATCATTCCCAGACAACCTGCCCTCTGTCTCTAGTCATGGCAGGACATCATTCCCAGACAACCTGCCCTCTGTCTCTAGTTATGGCAGGACATCATTCCCATACAACCTGCCCTCTGTCTCTAGTTATGTCAGGACATCATTCCCATACAACCTGCCCTCTGTCTCTAGTTATGGCAGGACATCATTCCCATACAACCTGCCCTCTGTCTCTAGTTATGGCAGGACATCATTCCCAGACAACCTGCCCTCTGTCTCTAGTCATGGCAGGACATCATTCCCATACAACCTGCCCTCTGTCTCTAGTTATGGCAGGACATCATTCCCAGACAACCTGCCCTCTGTCTCTAGTTATGTCAGGACATCATTCCCAGACAACCTGCCCTCTGTCTCTAGTTATGTCAGGACATCATTCCCAGACAACCTGCCCTCTGTCTCTAGTTATGTCAGGACATCATTCCCAGACAACCTGCCCTCTGTCTCTAGTTATGGCAGGACATCATTCCCAGACAACCTGCCCTCTGTCTCTAGTCATGGCAGGACATCATTCCCATACATAACAAGAATACATAACAAGATGTTTTCATGTTTTATTCAAAGTGAAGGATCCCTTACAAACACTCCCTTTAGATTGAAGAATTCCGCTAAGAGAATGTGTGTCATGATTTAACTGGATAGAACCCAAATGCAGACAACTACACCAAGCCAGGGAAGGTTTAACAGGTTTATTTACAATGTTCAATAGTCCAGGTTTCCAATAGCAGGGGAATAGCAAGTCCAGGTTACAGGGAGGGTAACAGATCCAGGTCAGGGCAGGGGTGGTACCGTAATGTCCTAGTGTCCGTGATGAGTCCAAGAGGGAGGTCCGGTAGTGGAAAGCAGGATGGTGGTGGCAGGAGTGAAGCGGAGGCAGGAGTCAGGTTCCAATCATCTGTGGCACAGGAGAAAATAAAATAGAACAGGCCAAAAACATAAAGAGCGAAAACAAACAGGTTGAGTCGACAGCGAGACTAACATGGTCGTCTTGACTATGATCTGACGATGAGTGGCAAGTTTGACCGGGTCTTAAAGGCTGAGGTGATTATGGTGAATGAGCTGCAGCTGGAACCCTGACTCCCGCACACCAGACTTCACTCCTGCAATCAAGGACAGACAGAGGGGAGGGGGAGAGCAGAGAGAGAGCTACCTAGCAGCAGTAGGCCTAACAGTACCCCCCCCTCTACGGACGCCACCTGGCGACCGACAGGGTTTATCAGGATGTAACCTATGAAACTCACGGACCAGAGCAGGATCCACAATGAAGCTCCTGGGCACCCAGGAACGTTCCTCAGGACCATAACCCTCCCAATCCACCAGGTACTGGAAACCACGACCCCGGCGGCGAACATCCAGAAGTCGCCGGACAGTGTAGACCGGACCCCCACCCACGATCCTGGGCGGAGGAGGGGGACGAGAGGGCGGGCACAGAGGGCTAACCGACACAGGCTTAATCTGGGAAACATGAAAGGTGGAATGAACCCGTAGGGAGGCAGGAAGCTGTAGCTTAACCGCGCAGGGGTTAACAATAGACAGTATCTTGAACGGTCCTATAAAACGAGGCGCCATCTTCTTAGACTCCACTTTCAATGGAAGGTCACGTGATTTAAGCCATACCTCTTGACCAGGAGAGTAACCGGGAGCCTGGGACCGGTGACGGTTGGCTTGCCTCTGCATGTACGCCGAAGCTCGGGACAGAGCTACCCTGGCCTTCCTCCAGACCTTGAAGCAGCGGCGCATGTGGGACTGCACCGAGGGTACCGCCAGTTCCCTCTCTTGAGAAGGGAACAGGGGAGGTTGATAACCCAGAGCACACAGAAAGGGAGACAAACCAGAGGAAGCGTTAGTCAAGGTGTTATGAGCATATTCCACCCAGGGGAGCATGGAGCTCCATGACCCAGGGTTAGACCCTGTGACACAGCGGAGAGCGGTCTCCATCTCCTGGTTCGCTCTCTCGGCTTGCCCGTTGGTCTGGGGGTGATATCCAGAGGACAGGCTGGATGTAATGCCCAAAGCTTTACAGAAAGCCTTCCAAACCTGGGAGACAAACTGGGGACCCCTGTCAGAGACAATATCCGTGGGTAGACCATGAGAGCGGAACACATGTTCAACCAAAATATCAGCCGTTTCTCTGGCAGTGGGCAGTTTAGGTAGGGCCAAAAAATGAGCAAACTTAGAAAAACGATCAATCACAGTAAGAATGACAGTCTTTCCAGACGAGGGGGGAAGTCCAGTGACAAAATCCAAGGCAATGTGGGACCAGGGCCGGCTGGGTATAGGCAGAGGTCTTAGATGACCAGCGCTGGCCTGGGTGGAGTTCTTACTACGTGCACATACCGTACAAGCAGCAATGAAGGCTCGAGTGTCCGCCTCCATCCTGGGCCACCAGAACTTCCGTCGCACAAAGTCAAGGGTCCGAGTAACTCCAGGGTGACAGGTAAGGGGAGACGAGTGAGCCCACTGAAGTACCTGGGAGCGAACAGACTCAGGGACAAACAACCGGTTAGGAGGACCGCTCCCAGGGTCAGCTTGATGATGTTGAGCCTGTCTAACAATCCCTTCGATGTCACATGTAATGGCCGCAATACTGCAGGTAGGAGGCAAGATGGGTTCAGGGTTACTACCAGTATCAACAGCAGAAAAAACACGAGACAGGGCGTCAGGCTTGACGTTGCGTGACCCAGGACGGTAAGACAGAGAAAAATTGAATCTACCAAAAAATAGTGCCCACCTGGCTTGACGGGGGTTGAGCTGCTTCGCTGACTGGATGTATGCCAGATTCTTATGATCCGTCCAAACGATGAAGGGTTGTTCCGCCCCCTCCAGCCAATGCCGCCACTCTTCGAGAGCCAGCTTCACGGCGAGCAGTTCACGATTGCCAACATCATAATTCCTCTCTGCCTGAGAAAGTTTCCGTGAAAGGAAAGCACAGGGATGCAGTTTGTTATCTTCCGGTGAACGTTGTGACAACACCGCACCTACCCCAGTGTCGGATGCATCCACCTCCACGACAAACTGGCGGTCGGGGTCCGGCTGCATCAGAATGGGAGCCGAGGCGAAGCGATGTTTCAGTTCTTCAAACGCTGCTTCGGCCCCTTCATTCCAAGCGAACGGTCGTGCGATGGAGGTGAGAGCGGTGAGTGGCGCCGCAATGCGGCTGTAGTCCTTGATGAACCTCCTGTAGAAGTTCGCAAACCCCAGGAATCGTTGAAGTTGTTTGCGGGTGGAGGGGGCTGGCCAGTCCGTGACAGCAGAGATCTTAGCTGGGTCCATCCGCAACTCCCCCTGAGCTATAATGTAACCCAAAAAAGAGGTCTCAGACACATGAAATTCACATTTCTCCATCTTCACAAACAGTTTGTTCTCCAACAACCTTTGCAACACCTGGCGCACATGCAGTTCGTGTTCCTGGAAGGACTCTGAAAAAATCAGGATATCATCCAGATAGACAAAAACAAACCGATTCAACATGTCCCGAAGGACATCATTGACTAGTGCCTGAAAAACGGCAGGGGCATTGGACAACCCAAAAGGCATAACCAGGTACTCAAAATGTCCCAAAGGTGTGTTGAAGGCAGTCTTCCATTCATCACCTTTACGAATGCGCACCAGGTGATACGCATTTCGTAGATCCAGTTTAGTGAAGATAGTTGCACCATGAAGGAGGGGAAAAGCAGAGTTAATTAAAGGCAGAGAATATTTGTTCTTAATGGTGATGTTGTTAAGTCCACGGAAATCAATACAGGGTCTGAGGGTCTTATCCTTCTTAGCAACAAAAAAGAATCCCGCTCCTACAGGTGACGAGGAAGGACGAATAATACCTGCCGCCAAGGAGTCCCGAATGTAGTTCTCCATAGCCTCCGTCTCCGGGCGGGAGAGATTGTACAGGCGACTGCTGGGGAGAGGGGCTCCTGGCTGGAGGTCAATGGCGCAGTCGTAAGGCCGGTGAGGAGGAAGAGAAGTAGCTCTGTGTTTGCAGAAAACGGATGCCAGGTCATGATACACGTCAGGGACAGCAGAAAGATATATGGACTCCAGTGGAGGTTGAGGCACAGTGCTGGCAGGGGTCTGAGCAGAACACAAACAATTCACATGACAAAATGTGCTCCATGAAACAATTCTACCGGTCACCCAATCAATGTGTGGATTGTGTCTTATGAGCCAGGGGATACCAAGGACCAGGGGGGTCTGTGGGCAGTCAATTATATGGAATTGAATGTTCTCCTGATGATTACCCGACACTCTGAGACAAACAGGAACAGTCTGATGAGTAATACGGGTCAACAATTGTCCATTTAGACCCTTAGCCTGCAGCGGACGGTCCATAGGAACAGTCTCCAAATCCATTTGTTGAGCCAACTCTCGATCCAAAAAGCTTTCATCGGCACCAGAGTCAACCAGCGCACTAACAGAGAAATTCTGGGACTGCCACTGGAGGGATGCCTGGAGCAGAATGCGGGGAGAAGAGGAAGAATCCGCTGCTCGGCTCACCAAAACTTCTCCCAATAATGATGAGCCGGCCCTTTTCCCGGACAAACTGGGCAGGAAGGAACGAAATGACCAGCTTCTCCACAATACAGGCAGACCCGAGCCTGAATACGACGTGCACGCTCCTCTGAGGACAACCGTGCACGACCCACCTCCATGGCTTCGGGTTCAGTGCTCCTCGTATCGACTCAGGAAGACTCGGCTTCCTCCGTAGGGAAGATGCGGGGAGGAGTTTGTTGACGACAGACCAGTTGCTTGGAACTAACACTCCTCTCCCGGCGGCGCTCCCGAATCCGATTATCCAACCTGATGGTGAGTGAAATAAGATTATCCAGCGTAGACGATACATCATATGACACCAACTCATCTTTTAACGTCTCAGACAAAGCATTGATGAACACTCCTTGTAATGCCTCGTCATTCCAACCGCTCACTGCCGCTAAAGTCCGAAACTCCACTGCCATCTCCGCCACACTGCGAACCCCCTGCCGAAGAGACAACAACCGTTTCGCAGCCTCCTTGCCCCGTACGGGGTGGTCAAAAACCTTCCTCATCTCAGTGGAGAAGGCCACGTAAGCGTTGCAAATGTCCGACTGACTCTCCCAGACCGCGGATCCCCAGGCACGAGCGGAACCGCTAGTAGAGTTGATAAGGTAGGCAATACGGGCTCTTTCTGAGGCGTAGGTGAGGGGCTGTTGTTCAAACACTAACGAGCATTGAGTCAAAAATTCACCACAGGTTCCCATGTTCCCATCATAGCGCTCTGGAGCAGGAACAAAAGGCTCTCTGATCTGGGCTGGAGGGCCAGGAAAAACAGGTGGAGCAGGAGAAGGGGCAGTTTGTATGCCATGCCCGAGGGTTGCATTATTAACTTGGGTAGTAAGGGCAGACACTTGATTGGTGAGTAATTGAACCTGATTAAACAGCACCTGACTGTTCTCAGCAATAGTCTTAACCAGGGTATCATGTTGGCCAAGTAAAATGTCCTGATTGGCTATGGCAGTCCGAATTTGAGTGCACTCTGGGGTGGTATCCGAGCTACTGTCTGCTGGGTTCATGTTGGTCAGATCATACTGTCATGATTTAACTGGATAGAACCCAAATGCAGACAACTACACCAAGCCAGGGAAGGTTTAACAGGTTTATTTACAATGTTCAATAGTCCAGGTTTCCAATAGCAGGGGAATAGCAAGTCCAGGTTACAGGGAGGGTAACAGATCCAGGTCAGGGCAGGGGTGGTACCGTAATGTCCTAGTGTCCGTGATGAGTTCAAGAGGGAGGTCCGGTAGTGGAAAGCAGGATGGTGGTGGCAGGAGTGAAGCGGAGGCAGGAGTCAGGTTCCAATAATCTGTGGCACAGGAGAAAATAAAATAGAACAGGCCAAAAACATAAAGAGCGAAAACAAACAGGTTGAGTCGACAGCGAGACTAACATGGTCGTCTTGACTATGATCTGACGATGAGTGGCAAGTTTGACCGGGTCTTAAAGGCTGAGGTGATTATGGTGAATGAGCTGCAGCTGGAACCCTGACTCCCGCACACCAGACTTCACTCCTGCAATCAAGGACAGACAGAGGGGAGGGGGAGAGCAGAGAGAGAGCTACCTAGCAGCAGTAGGCCTAACAATGTGTGTGTGTGTGTTTGTGTGTGTGTTTGTGTGTGTGTGTGTGTGTGTAAGACTGTAGCTGTTTGACATTCATCCCTTCATCTCCCCATCCCTTCATCCCTTCATCTCCCCATCCCTTCATCTCCCCATCCCTTCATCCCTTCATCTCCCCATCCTTTCATCCCTTCATCTCCCCATCCTTTCATCTCCCCATTCCTTCATCTCCCGATCCATTCATCTCCCCATCCCTTCATCTCCCCATCCATTCATCCTTTCATCTCCCCATCCCTTCATCTCCCCATCCATTCATCCCTTCATCGCCGCATCCCTTCATCTCCCTATCCCTTCATCCCTTCATCTCCCCATCCCTTCATCCCTTCATCTCCCCATCCCTTCATCTCCCCATCCCTTCATCTCCCCATCCCTTCATCTCCCCATCCCTTCATCCCTTCATCTCCCCATCCCTTCATATCCCCATCCCTTCATCTCCCCATCCCTTCATCCCTTCATCTCACCATCCCTTCATCCCTTCATCTCACCATCCCTTCCTCTCCCCATCCCTTCATCTCCCCACCACTTCATCCCTTCATCTCCCCATCCCTTCATCCCTTCATCTCCCCATCCCTTCATCTCCCCATCCCTTCATCCCTTCATCTCCCCATCCTTTTATCCCTTCATCTCCCCATCCTTTCATCTCCCCATCCCTTCATCTCCCCATCCATTCATCTCCCCATCCCTTCATCTCCCCATCCCTTCATCCCTTCATCTCCCCATCCCTTCATCTCCCCATCCCTTCATCCCTTCATCTCTCCATCACTTCATCCCTTCATCTCCCCATCCCTTCATCTCCCCATTCCTTCATCTCCCCATCCCTTCATATCCCCATCACTTCATCTCTCCATCACTTCATCCCTTCATCTCCCCATCCTTTCATCCCTTCATCTCCCCATCCCTTCATCCCTTCATCTCCCCACCCCTTCATCTCCCCATCCCTTCATCCCTTCACTCTCCCATCCTTTCATCCCTTCATCTCCCCATCCTTTCATCTCCCATCCCTTCATCTCCCCATCCCTTTATCTCCCCATCCTTTCATCTCCCCATCCCTTCATCTCCCCATTCATTCATCCCTTCATCTCTGCGTCCCCTCATCTCCTCATCCCTTCATCTCCCCATCCCTTCATCCATTCATCTCCCCATCCCTTCATCTCCCCATCCCTTCATCTCCCCATCCCTTCATCTCCCCATCCCTTCATCTCCCCATCCCTTCATCCCCCTCATCCCTTCATCTCCCCATCTCTTCAGCCCTTCATCTCCCCATCCCTTCATCTCCCCATCCCTTCATCTCCTCATCCCTTCATCCCTTCATCTCCCCATCCCTTCATCCCTTCATCTCCCCA
>NW_028162482.1:0-114452 GCF_964263955.1 Coregonus lavaretus | reverse complement strand
AGAAAGAAAGAAAGAAAGAAAGAAAAGAAAGAAAGAAAGAAGAAGAAAGAAAGAGGAGATACAGAGAGAGAGAGAGAGTGTGTGTGTGAGAGAGAGAGAGAGAGAGAGAGAGAGAGAGAGAGAGAGAGAGAGAGGGGAGAGAGAGAGAGTGAGAGAGAGAGCTAGAGAGAGAGAGAAGAGAGAGAGAGGAGAAAGAAAAAAGAAAGAGGAGATACAGAGAAAGAGAGAGAGAGAGAGAGACAGAGAGAGAGAGAGAGAGAGAGAGAGAGAGAGAGAGACAGAGAGAGAGAGAGAGAGAGAGAAAGAGAGAGAGAGAGAGAGAGAGAGAGAGAGAGAAGAGAGAGAGAGAGAGAGAGAGAGAAAGAGGAGATACAGAGAAAGAGAGAGAGAGAGAGGAGATGTCAAAAGATATCGGACTGAAATATTATTGACATTACATTACACTTTTCACTGGCTGTCCTCAGGTTGTGGCAGGAGGACACATATTTGGCTGCCAAAATTGCACATTTTGGCTTTTCACCAATAAATATTAGATTTTTTCTTCCTCTTTTATAGTTTCAAATTCTTTGTACTGAATGATAATTTTTGGGAAAGAAAGATTCTCTTAGGTCTGAGTATTTGTCACAGTGTAATAGGAAATGCAGCTCTGTCTCTACCTCTCCCCGGGGGCAGAGTGAGCACAGCCTGTCCTCTCTGGGCAGCCAGGTTTGCCTGTGACGACCGGTCTCTATAGCCAGACTGTGCTCACTGAGTCTGTACTTAGTCAGTGTTTTTCTCAGTTTTCGATCAGTCACAGTGGTCAGATAGTCTGCCCCCATGTACTGTCTGTTTAGAGCCAAATAGCATTGAAGTTTACTTTGATTTTTTGTGGTTTCTTTCCAGCAGGTGATATATTTTTCCTTTTGCTTTGTGATGATTTGGTTGGGCCAGATTTTCTGAGTGCTGTCCTGAGGCTCTATGAGGTTGGTTTTGGTTAGTGAACTGAGCCTCAGAACCAGCTGGCTGAGGGGACTCTTCTCTTGTTTCATCTCTTGACATAGTAGAGCTGTGTGATGGAATGTTTTGGGGTCACTTGTTTTTAGATGGTTGTAAAATTTGATGGCTCTTTTTTCTATTCGAATAAGGAGGGGGTATTGGCCCAATTCTGCTCTACATGCGTTATTTGGAGTTTTTCTTTGCACTTGCAATACAGTCTTGCAAAACTCTGCATGCAGTATTTCGATTGGATGTTTGTCCCATTTGGTAAATTCAGTATTAGAGAGCGGACCCCAAACTTTGCTGCCATATAGAGCAATTGGTTCTATAACTGATTGGAAAATGTTGAGCCAGATTCTAATTGGAATTTCGATTTTAATATTCCTTTGAATGGCATAGAATGCTCTTCTTGCTTTGTCTCTCAGCTCATTCACAGCCATGTGAAAGCTACCTGTGTTGCTGATATTTAGTCCTAGATATGTGTAATTTTTGGTGTGTTCTAATAGAACTGTGTCCAAATAGAATGTATATTTGTCATCCTGATTTCCGGACCTTTTTTGGAATATCATTATCTTCGTTTTTTTTAGATTAACGGTCTGACAGAAACTGTGCAGATGATCTAGATGCTGCTGTAACCTCTCCTTGGTGGGAGACAGTAGCGCCAGGTCTTCTGCGTACAGCAGACACTTGATTTCAGTGTTGTGTAGGGTGAGACCAGGTGCTGCCGATTCTTCTAATGTTTTTGCCAATTCGTTAATGTAGATGTTAAATAGTGTTGGACTTATTGGGCAGCCCTGTTTCACTCCACGTCCCTGAGAGAAGAAGTCTGTTTGCTTGTTGCCGATTTTAATCGCACATTTGTTTTTAGTGTACATTGATTTAATAACATCATATGTTTTCCCTCCAATACCACTTTCTATTAGTTTGTAAAAAAGACCTTTGTGCCAAATTGAATCAAATGCTTTCTTGAAGTCTACAAAACATGAGTAGATTTTGCCTTTGTTTTGATTTACTTGTTTGTCAATTAGAGTCTGTGTCACGCCCTGGCTCTGGGGACACTTGTATGTTGAGCCAGGGTGTGAGTTTCATTTGTTTCTATTAGTTGTATTTCTAGGTTGGCCAGAGTGGTTCCCAATCAGAGGCAACGAGTGTCAGCTGTTGCTGGTTGTCTCTGATTGGGAACCATATTTATACAGGCTGTTTTCCCACAGTAGTTGTGGGATCTTGTTCCAGTGTGGTTTGTGTTAAACCGTAGACGTCACGTTATCGTTTGTTGTTTTGGTTCGTGAGATAACAATAAAGAGTATGTTTGCTTTCAACGCTGCGCCTTGGTCCTCCTCTGTTCCCGACGATCGTGACAGAAGATCCCACCAGAACTGGACCAAGCAGCGGGTCGAGGAGCCATCGCCAGGGAAATCCCTAGCGGATATCCAGCGCCTCCTCGACTGGGTCAAGCCGGGTGAGGAAGAGAGGGGCTTGACGTGGAGGCAGAAGGGTGAAAGGCTGGCGAGAAGTATGGAGACCTGGTCCACGGGTAGGAGTGAAGCCCATACATTTTTTAGGGGGGGGCTAACGCCGTGGACGACGGGGCAGCAGGAGACCGCGACAGAGCGGCCCAGCGGGTTGGCAGAGGAGGCCTCCAGGTTACGGGGGCCACTGGTCGAAGAGGGGAGGGAAGTTGTAGAGGCATGGCGAGAGGTACTGGGGTGTGTTACCAGTCCGGCCCGTTCCAGATCCCTGCATAGGGCCAGGGGTGTGTGTCCCCAGTACGGTCCGGCCTGTTCCTGCTCCCCGCACCAGGCCAATGGTGCGCGTCTCCAGCCCGGCCCGGCCTGCTCCAGCACCCCGCACCAAGCCAATGGTGCTCGGCCCGTCCTGTTCCTGCTCCCCGCACCAAGCCTATGGTGCGCGTCGCCAGCCCGGCCCGGCCCGGCCTGTTCCTGCTCCCCGCACCAGGCCAATGGTGCGCGCCGCCAGCCCGGTCCGGCCCGTTCCTGCTCCCCGCACCAAGCCAATGGTGCGCGTCGCCAGCCCGGTCCGGCCCGCTCCTGCTCCCCACACCAAGCCAGTGGTGTGCATCGTCAGTCCGGCACGTCCCGTGTCTGTTCCACCGGTGCCTGGTCCGGCACCGGTCAGATGCTTCACGCCGGGCCAGACCGGACCAGGGGTACTTTGGGGGGTTGGAGAGGGAGCGGGGATCCGGCCCGGAGCCGGATCCGCCGCCTAGGCGGAGTGCCCACCCGGTCCCTCCCATGTGGTATTTAGTTGGCGCGGTCGGAGTCCGCGCCTTTAGGGGGGGGTACTGTCACGCCCTGGCTCTGGGGACACTTGTATGTTGAGCCAGGGTGTGAGTTTCATTTGTTTCTATTAGTTGTATTTCTAGGTTGGCCAGAGTGGTTCCCAATCAGAGGCAACGAGTGTCAGCTGTTGCTCGTTGTCTCTGATTGGGAACCATATTTATACAGGCTGTTTTCCCACAGTAGTTGTGGGATCTTGTTCCATTGTGGTTTGTGTTAAACCGTAGACGTCACGTTATTGTTTGTTGTTTTTGTTCGTGAGATCACAATAAAGAGTATGTTTGCTTTCAACGCTGCGCCCTGGTCCTCCTCTGTTCCCGACGATCGTGACAGTCTGGAGGGTGTAAATGTGATCTTTTGTACGATAATTTTTTACAAATCCAATCTGGCTTCTGCTTAGGACGTTGTGTTCATCAAGTAAATTATGTAGTCTGCTGTTTATGATACTGCAGAGAATTTTCCCGAAGTTGCTGTTAACGCAAATTCCTCTGTAATGATTTGGGTCAAATTTGTCTCCATTTTTATAAATTGGTGTGATCAATCCTTTGTTCCAAATATCGGGGAAAATACCTGCAGTTAGGATAATGTTGAAGAGTTTGAGTATAGCCAATTTGTGGTCTGTATATTTGATCATTTCATTTAAAATACCATCAGCACCACAGGCCTTTTTGGGTTGGAGAGTGCAAAGTTTTTCCAATAATTCTTATTCTGTAATTGGGGTATCCACAGCATTCTGATAGCCTTTCACTGCTGATTCAAGGATTTGTAATTTTTCTTGTATATATCTTGTTGTTCTGGGCTCTTTGTTATATTGCTGTAGAGGTTTGCGAAGTGATTTCTCCACATATCCCCATTTTGGATAGCCAATTCCTCATTATGAGGTTTGTTTAATTTATTCAAATTCTCCCAGAAGTGGTTTGATTCTATGGATTCCTCAATCACATCTAGCTAATTTCTAATGTGCTGTTCCTTTTTTGTTCTTAGGGTGTGTTTGTATTGCTTCAGTGTTTCCCCATATTGAAGACGTATATTTTTGTTGTCTGGGTCTCTGTGTTTATGATTAGATATATTTCTCAATGACTTTCTTAGATTTTTGCAATCATTATCAAACCATTTTTCATGATCTATTATTTTTGGTTTGATCTTATGTTTCTTAAGATTAGCCAAGGAGGCTAATCTGTCAAATATAAAGTTTATGTTCCAAACGGCCAAATGTATACCTTCATTGGTGTAGGAGAATGTTAATGCTAAAAAGTTGTCTAGGAGAGATTGTATTTTTTGGCTACTAATTGCTTTTTGGTAGATTTCTGTACTGTTTGCACTCCATCTATAGGTCTGTTTAGTACCATGTAATTTATTGGGCCATGATGCTTCATGGTTGGGTTCTGCTCTTTTCAGATACACTGTGATTTTACTGTGGTCAGAGAGAGGCGTTAGTGGGCTGACTGTGAAGGCTCTGAGAGACTCTGGGTTAAGGTCTGTGATGAAGTAGTCTACAGTACTGCTGCCAAGGGATGAGCTGTAGGTGGACCTACCAAAAGAGTCCCCTCTTAACCTACCATTGACTATGTACAGACCCAGTGTTCGACAGAGCTTCATTTTTGTTTTTCACTTTGTCATAGTTGTTTCTAGGGGGGTATGTGGGGAGGGAAAGGTTGTTGCTTCCCGGTAGGTGTTTGTCCCCATGACTGTTAATAGTGTCTAGTTCTTCTGCTGTTCTAGCATTCAGACCAGCACATTGCCTTGGGCCTGAAAGTGACTTCTCTCTCTCTCTCTCTTTCTCCTCAGATCTCCAGGCTCAAAGCGTCAGTCCACCAGGTAGGTAGAGTATAAATCTACAGTGATTATAGCAGTTCAATATTAGTCAACTTTATTATCCCACATGGAGAAATTCATGTGTCCATACACACCATTCTAAAACCCAATAACAAGTACTGTTTTATGGAACTGCTAATACTTGTCAACCACAAAGCATTACTGCTGTTAGAATAACAGAAGCCCTGTCATAATCTGTCCTCACCACTGTGTTTTCCTCTCTGCTGTTTACAGCTGAACTCTCAGTCAGACTGGTGAATGGGACCAGTTCCTGTTCTGGGATCGTGGAAATGTTCTACAGAGGACAGTGGTCAGGTCTATGTCCTATGTGGTGGAGCATGAAAGAGGCTAAGGTTGTGTGTAGAGAGCTGGGCTGTGGGAATGCTGTAGCTGCATCTAGACTACCTCTGGTTGAAGATGGAAGAAGAATAATCATACTAGGGAATAGATGTAGTGGAAATGAGTCTACTATTAGAGAGTGTGACATCATAGGAAGAGGACTTATTGTCTGTAATGGTGGATATTATCATGTGATCTGTTCAGGTAAGAGACTGGTAATATTGAGAGATTTAATTGGTACATTATACTATATTTGCATATATCATGTTTTATGTGTTTTTCATTTCATTTAAAGAGAGGGAGAGATTTCAAATGTATTTAAATATTATACTTGTTTTTGTCATATTGGTTTATGGGAGATGTGCATGGGCAGATCATTGTAGTTCAGATGTTACTGAAGTGAAGCTGCCTGATGGATGTCCAGCTGTTTATTTTCTATAAAGTGAAGTGAACTTATTCCTGTCTCCTGCCTGCATTATTCCCAACCCTGTCCTGAGTGACTAAGAACCCATTTCTACCTCTTACAGTATCAAACATAGCAAACTACAATCTTTTATCCAACATATTTGTGTTTAGTCCTTGACAGTGTCATCAACAAAACGGATTGAATGTTCAACCAACTGTTTTTCTCCAGAGTCTGTGCAGCTTGTGGATGGAGATGGTCTCTGCTCTGGGAGACTGGAGGTGAAGTCCAGTCAGTCCTGGGCCTCAGTGTGTGAAGCTGACTTTGACCAGCAGGATGCAGAGGTAGTCTGTGGGGAGCTTGGCTGTGGGGCTCCTGCAGCTCTACAGGGGGGGCTCTATGGAGAAGGTGAGGGTCAGACCTGGGATAAAGAGTTCCAGTGTAAAGGCAATGAGTCTCTTCTCCTGGACTGTGACACCTCAGACAGAAAAAACAACACCTGCCTACCTGGTAATGCTGTTGGACTCACCTGCTCAGGTAAGAAACAGTTTGTCACTCAATCAACATTGTTTCTCACATGGAGTGAAGAATATGAGAGGCAATATAGGTGTGTTTTAGTGAGAAAATAGTAAGGTTACTGTCTCTCTCTTCTTTTTTCAGAGCCTGATGATGTGAGGCTGGTGGGAGGAGGCAGTCGCTGTGCTGGTGGAGTGGAGTGGTACGACCAGGGAGAGTGGAGGACTGTGGGAGCTATAGACAGGAACAAGTAGGCTGTAGCTGCAGTAGTGTGTAGACAGCTGGGTTGTGGCTCCACTGTTTCAGTTCTACCTGGAAACACCACTAGAGGGATTGCAGTTTACTGTTATGGGTCTGATCCTTCACTGAGGGAGTGTAGGAGAATGTATGATATCCTTCCTGGACCCACAGTGATCTGCTCAGGTAATATCAAGATATTATAATTATATTCAACTGATTTCCTTCATTCATACAACTTCCTCTTCCCCTTTCACAATGACTGTTTAGCTTGTAAGTCTGCTTTGCAAAACAGATCACTCAGTCAAGTAGGAATAAAATACAACTTAAATATCCCAGAATGCTTTTGTATTTGAGTGTTATCTCAGTGAACGTCTATACTCACCACCACTGTCACATGTCATGTTATTGTCATATCTAAACGAGGAAAGTAGTTGAGGAACTACGTTTTCTTTTTCTCTCCTCTTGTTCCAGATGTCCTGCTTCAGCCTGATATCAACATATGTTGTCTCAGTGACTGTAGGCCCACTACTCATGTTGCCCTGTGAGGGAGGGTGGCTAGCACTGTTACATGCTGATGTTATTGTCATATCTATAGGAAACTAGTTGAAGAGGTTTTTCTTGTTCTCTTTTATTGTTACATATCTCCTAGTCCAGCCTGATATCTTCCTGACTGACTCAATGGGAGGGGTCTCCAGGGGCCACCAGGGGCCCGAGATGTTATGGGGCGACAGCTTCACCATCACCTGCTCCACTCAGCCACAGTACCCAGGAGGCTCCTTCCTCCTCACGTTCACCGGCTCCAACAGAACCCAGACCCAGCCAGCTGTCAATCACTCTGCTGCCTTCCTCTTCCCTGCTGCAGATGACTCCCACCAAGGGAACTACAGCTGTGTTTATGACAATTATGTTTTCTCTCATAACTTCTCCTCTGAGAGTGAGCTCCTCTCCCTCACCGTCACAGGTAACTGAACATGAACCAGACTTATAACTTTGTCATTGACAGATTTCCCACAGATCTATGTGATGATGATCAGTCCCCTCATCAAAGGTGTTTCTGTTTGCAGCCTCTCCTCTGCCAGCCTTCATCATCAGACACGTTGTAGTGCTGCTGATCCTACTGACAGCCATCACCACCATCTACCTGTACTACAAGGTAAAGACATTTACTCAGACGTTACAAGTCATTTAAATGTTTGTGTCTTTGAGCAGGGTTCAGATTCTACATTGGTCTATATCTGTGTTTAAGGTGTGTGATTAACCAGATGTGTATCTTTGACTTGTGTTGCACTATCTTGGGTTTGTTCTTCAGTACTGTACTGATTATGAGAGAACGAGAACGAGGGAGAGAACGAGAGGGGGAGAGAACGAGAGGGAGAGAACGAGAGGGAGAGAACGAGGGGGAGAGAACGAGAGGGAGAGAACGAGGGGGAGAGAACGAGAGGGGGAGAGAACGAGAGGGGGAGAGAACGAGAGGGGGAGAGAACGAGAGGGGGAGAGAACGAGAGGGGGAGAGAACGAGAGGGGGAGCGACACGGACAGAGAGAGAGAGAGAGAGAGACACCAGTGGCAAGGTGACTGTGAACATGGATGTGTATCAAACAGGCACAACGACAGTACAGGGACAAAGTATGAGCAATTCAACGGCTCATACACGAGACGTATGTGGCAGGGACTCCAGACAATCCCAGATTATAAAGGGAAAGCTAGCCACGTATGGGACACGACGCCTCGCTCCCGGACAAGATAAACACCTTCTCCCGCATTGAGGATAACACAGTGCCACCGACGCGTGTGGTGAAGGTAGGCAGCAACACCTCTGCCACCCTGATCCTCAACACGGGGGGCCCATAGGGGTGCGTGCTCAGCCCCTTCCTGTACTCCCTGTTTACCAGTGACTGTGTGGCCATGCACGTCTCCAACTCAATCATCAAGTTTGCTGATGACACAACAGTGGTAGGCCTGATTAACAACAACAACGAGACAGCCTACAGGGAGGAGGTGAGAGCCCTGGCGGAGTGGTGCCAGGAAAATAACCTCTCGCTCAACGTCAACAAAATGAAGGAGTTGATCGTGGACTTCAGGAGACAGCAGAGGGAGCACGCCCCCATCCACATCAACGGGGCCACAGCGGAGAGGGTGAAAAGGCTTCAAGTTCCTCGGCGTGCACATCACTGACAACCTGAAATGGTCCCTTCACACAGACATTGTGGTGAAGAAGGCGCAACAGCACCTCTTCAACCTCAGGAGGCTGAAGAAATTTGGTTTGGCCCCTAAGATCCTCATGAACTTCTACAGATGCACCACTGAGAGCATCTTGTCGAGCTGTATCACCGCCTGGTGTGCAACTGCACAGAATGCATCCTCAGGGCTCTCCAGAGGGTGGCGCGATCAGCCCAACACATCACCAGGGGCACACTGCCTGCCCTCCAGGACATCTACAGCACCCGGTGTCACAGGAAAGCCAGGAAGATCATCAAGGACCTCAGCCACCCGAGCCACAGCCTGTTCACCCCACTACCATCTAGAAGGAGGAGACAGTACAACAGGTGCATCAAAATTGGGAAAGATGAACAGAGCAAAGTACAGAGAGATCCTTCATGAAAGTCTCTGAATGTCCTTGAGTGGCCCAGCCAGAGCCTGGACTTGAACCGGATCTAACATCTCTGGAGAGACCTGAAAATAGCTATGCAGTGATGCTCCACATCCAACCTGACAGAGCTTGAGAGGATCTACAGTACAACAGGTGCATCAAAATTGGGAAAGATGAACACAGCAAAGTACAGAGAGATCCTTCATGAAAGTCTCTGAATGTCCTTGAGTGGCCCAGCCAGAGCCTGGACTTGAACCGGATCTAACATCTCTGGAGAGACCTGAAAATAGCTATGCAGTGATGCTCCACATCCAACCTGACAGAGCTTGAGAGGATCTGCAGAGAAGAATGGGAGAAACTCCCCAAATACAGGTGTGCCAAGCTTGTAGCGCGTCATACCCAAGACGAGTCAAGGCTGTAATCGCTGCCAAAGGTGCTTCAACAAAGTACTGAGTAAAGGGTCTGAATAATTATGTAAATATGATATTTCCGTTTCTTATTTTGATACATTTGATAAATGTCTAAACATCAGTTTTTGCTTTGTTATTATGGGGTATTGTGTGTAGATTGATGAAGAAAAAAAAACTATTTAATCCATTTTAGAATAAGGCTGTAACGTAACAAGATGTGGAACAAGTCAAGGGGTCTTAATACTTTCCGAAAGCACTGTATATCCTGTATTCTAGTCATGGCTCATCCTATATAACTACTGCTGTACACACTTTTTCTATCCACATACTGTCTATACTGTCTTTACAAACCATTATATGTATATATACACTGAGTATACCAAACATTAGGAACACATATTTACAGTATATATATTTATATTCCAGACTCTGACACTGATTTCTTTATTTATTGTGTATTTTTCTGGATTATGTGATTATTTATTTTGTTGCTAGGTATTACTGCCCTGTTGGAGCTAGAAATACAAGCATTTCGCTGCACCTTCGATAACACCTGCAAATCTGGGACAAATACATTTGATTTGATTTGAAATGTCTGACTCTTGGTGCTGTGTCTCCCTAGACCACCAGGAGGCAGAAGAGAGTGAACAGGGTGAGCAGCATGGATCTTTATGTTGATGCCAATGCCATGGAGATGGTCTCTCTGAGCTCCAGAGCTGAAGCTGGACCGGGAGAGGAGAGAGCAGCCCAGGGGACTGAGTAGGAGTAGAATGACGCTGACCCTACATGTTGATCTTAGGTCAGTTTTGTGTTTTAAATCTATGGTCAGCAGTGGACTGGTGTTTAAAATGTGGTGACAAACCTTAAGTGGTTCTAATTTTAATAACATGTTCAGAATTAGTTTATCTGTCTAGAACCTTGGAAGAAATCTAAAAGGAGTGACTGCAACCACCATTATTCCTTTTAGTTAGTTTTTTGCTACCAGGGGAACATGGGGTTTTGGTAACATGGCGTTTTGGTAACATGGGATTTGGGTAACTTGGGGTTTGGGTAACTTTGGATTTTGGGTAACATGGCGTTTGGGTAACATAGGGTTTTGGTTACGTGGGGTTTGGGTAACATGGGGTTATGGTAACATGGGGGTTTGGGTAACATGGGGTTATGGTAACATGGGGATTGGGGTAACATGGGGTTGGGTAACATGGGGTTTTGGGTAACATGGGGTTTTGGGTAACATAGGGTTTTGGTTACGTGGGGTTTGGGTAACATGGGGTTTTGGTTACATGGGGTTTTGGTAACATGGGGTTATGGTAACATGGGGATTGGGTAACAAGGGGAATGGGGTAACATGGGGATTTGGGTAACATGGGGTTTTGGGTAACATGGGGTTTTGGGTAACATGGGGTTTTTGGTAACATGGTGTTTTGGTAACATGGGGTTTTGGTAACTTTGGGTTTTGGGTAACATGGGGTTTTGGGTAACATAGGGTTTGGGTAACATGGGGTTTGGGTAACATGGGGTTTTGGGTAACATGGGGTTTTGGTAACATGGTGTTTTGGTAACATGGTGTTTTGGTAACATGGGGTTTTGGTAACTTTGGGTTTTGGGTAACATGGGGTTTTGGGTAACATGGGGTTTTGGGTAACAAGGGGAATGGGGTAACATGGGGTTTTGGTAACATGGGGTTATGGGTAACATGGGGTTTTGGGTAACATGGGGTTTTGGTAACATGGGGTTTTTGGTAACATGGGGTTTTTGGTAAATGGAGTTTTTGGTAACATGGGGTTATGGGTAACATGGGGTTTTGGTAACATGGGGTTTTGGGTAACATGGGGTTTTGGTAACATGGGGTTTTTGGTAACATGGGGTTTTTGGTAAATGGAGTTTTTGGTAACATGGGGTTTTGGGTAACATGGGGTTTTGGGTAACATGGGGGTTTGGGTAACATGGGGTTTTGGTAACATGGGGGTTTGGGTAACATGGGGTTTTGGTAACATGGGGTTTTGGGTAACATGGGGTTTGGGTAACATGGGGTTTTGGGTAACATGGGGTTTTGGGTAACATGGGGTTTTGGTAACATGGGGTTTTGGTAACATGGGGCTTTGGGTAACATGGGGTTTTGGTAACATGGGGTTTTAATTATTTTTAGAGAGTAGCTCAATTACGTCTGTTTTGTGTTCCAGAATATATTGCTGCTTTTAGCTTTTGTCTTCATGTCTTTATCTTATTTAGTGTTTCTCTTAGATCTTACATCTGTTCATACTTAAATCAAGGGATCAACTTTTTCTCAAGTCATTTTGGTTTGTTTTTGGGATTGTTGTGTTGTTTACCTCTCATGATGTTATTGATTATAAATGTTATGATATTGATTAGGATGTAGATTATTGTTATGATGTTAGTAGTATATAGATAATGATGTTATTGATTATAAATGTTAGGATATTGATTAGGATGTAGATTATTGTTATGATGTTAGTAGTATATATAGATAATGATGTTATTATCTTACGATCTGTGGGTTACAGAGAAAGTATAGTACTTAGTGCAGGTCTGATATACAATAGATTGTGTTGTACAAATCAATCAATCAATCAATAAGTAACATAAATGAATATTGTATTGTATTATATCAATGACATTAAAGTTATTGTTGACAAGTGTTAATTCTACACTGAGTATACAAAACATTAAGAACACCTGCTCTTTCCCAGACATAGACTGACCAGTTGAATCTGGGTGAAAGCTATGAAGCGTTATTGATGTCACTTGTTAAATCCACTTTAATCAGTGTAGCTGAAGGGGAGGAGACAGGTTTTAAAAAATGATTTTTAAGGCTTGAGATAATTGACACATGGATTGTGTATGTGTTCCATTCAGAGGGTGAATCGGCAAGACAGCAGATTTAAGTGTCTTTGAACAGGATATGGAAGTTGGGGCCTGGCAAACCGGTTTGAGTGTGTCAAGAACTGCAACGCTGCTGGGTATTTTACGCTCAACAGATTGCCGTGTGTATCAAGAATGTCCTCCACCCAAAGGACATCCAGCCAACTTGACATAACTGTGGGAAGCATTGGAGTCAACATGGGCCGGCTTCCCTGTTGAATGTTTTTGATACCTTGTAGAGTCCATGCCCTGACAAATTGAGGCTGTTCTGAGGGCAAAAGGTTAGGGTGCAACGCAATATTAGGAAGATGTTTCTAATGTTTTGTACACTCAGTGGATAGTTGATGTGAGTTCAGATAATGTTTTGTTGTTATGTTATTTACCCTTTCCAGATAAAGACCTGTTGCTCTCTAAACTGCCATGTAATCACTGAATGCTTTTAATAAACTCAGTCTTGTGTGATTTCCCCTCCAGTTTTTTATTTCACAGTGGTCAAGGGGTTATTGATCATTAGTGATTCCATCAGTGACACCAAACATCAGCTCAGCCCAGAGGTTCAGCACCTTGACCCTTAGTGACCTCTCCCCCAGACAGACAGACAGAAGAATGTCAGAGGCAGAATTCTGCATCTTCATATCACAATAACAGCTTTCTAATGTATCTGGAGGTGGTCTGAATATCGCTCACACAGGACAACGACTCCCATTGTTAGGGGCATAGACATGAGCATCTTGTCACTATATACAGATCTCTGGACGGGTGGATACACTTTTACACCTGCTACGTTAGGTTAGATACACACAGACCACATGACAGAGGAATGTCCACAACACAACTACGAGAGGGACAGAGACAGTTGGTGAAAGTATACCTTATCTACTCTGAAGAACTAGTAAAATGATTTGTTCAGACTGTTGTGCAGTATACTTAGACAGGCTAGCTAAATAGGATGACTAAAGACAGTACAGTATGGGGAACACATACAGTGCCTTGCAAAAGTATTCATCCCCCTTGGTGTTTTTCCCATGTTGTTGCATTACAACCTGTAATTTAAATGGACCTTTATTTGGATTACATGTAATGGACATACACAAAGTAGTCCAAATTGGTGAAGTGAAATGAAAAAAATAACTTATTTCAAAAGATTCTAACAAATAAATAACAGAAAAGGGGTGACACTGTCACGGATTCAGCCGAGGCTGCTCCTCCTCCTTGCTTGGGCAGGCTTCGGCGTTCGTCGTCCCCGGAGTACTAGCTGCTGCCGATCGATGTTTCGGTGTTTGTCTTGTTTGGTCTTTATTGTTTACACCTGATTCCCATTATGTTGGATTGTATTCCCTTTAAATACCCCTGTCTCTCATTGCTTGTTGTGTGTGGTTGTTTTCCGTGAGGTCGGCAGTTGCTGTTTTGTATGCGCGTATTGTTCCTCCCTGTTAGGAGGTTTTGTTTTGTGTGTTCCTTTACTGTGTAGTAAAGTACGTCTGCCAGTAGCTCGGTGTCCTGCGCTTGACTTCGTTCACCGCATACACGTCACCTTGACAGACACAACTGTGGGAAGCATTGGAATCAACATGGGCCAGCTTCCCTGTGGAATGTTTTTGACACCTTGTAGAGTCCGTGCCCTGACAAATTGAGGCTGTTCTGAGGGCAAAAGGTTAGGGTGCAACTCAATATTAGGAAGATGTTTGTAATGTTTTGTACACTCAGTGGATAGTTGATGTGAGTTCAGATTATGTAGCTGTTACATTACTTACCCTTTCCAGATAAAGACCTGTTGCTCTCTAAACTGCCATGGAATCACTGAATGCTTTTAATAAACTCAGTCTTGTGTGATTTCCCTTCCAGTTTTTTATTTCACAGTGGTCAAGGGGTTATTGATCATTAGTGATTCCATCAGTGACACCAGACATCAGCTCATCCCAGAGGATCAGCACCTTGACCCTTAGTGACCTCTCCCCCAGACAGATAGACAGACAAACAGAATAATGTCAGAGGCAGAATTCTGCATCTTCATATCACAATAACAGCTTTCTAATGTATCTGGAGGTGGTCTGAATATCGCTCACACAGGACAACGACTCCCATTGTTAGGGGCATAGACATGAGCATCTTGTCACTATACAGATCTCTGGACGGGTGGATACACTTTTACACCTGCTACGTTAGGTTAGATACACACAGACCACATTACAGAGGAATGTACCCAACACAACTATGAAAGGGACAGAGAAAGTTGGTGAAAGTAGACATCATCTACTCTGAAGAACTAGTAAAATGATTTGTTCAGACGGTTCTGCAGTATACTTAGACAGGCTAGCTAAACAGGATGACTAAAGACAGTACAGTATGGGGAACACATACACAACTGAAATATTTGATGATTTCATAGTGATTTCCTATTTTTCTATTGATCCCTACCCAGTGTGGACCTGACAGGGACAATGGAATATTTTATATGTTTTGGCAATTGAATGTTCAAATAAAGTATTGTGAGTGAGTGTGTATATACTATAGTGTGAATATATAGTATTGTGACTGAGTGTGTATATAGTGAGAATACACAGTGAGCTCCATAATTCATTGGACAGTGACAATTTTTTTTGTTATTTTGGTTCTGTACTCTAGCACTTTGAGTTTGAAAGGATACAATGACAATGAGGGTGAAGTGCAGACTGTCAGCTTTAATTTGAGGGTATTTTCATACATATCGGATGAACCGTTTACGAATTATAGAAGCTTTTGTACATGGCCCCCCCCCCATTTTCGGGCATCAAAAATCATTGGACAGTTTAACATAATGTAGAATAAAGTAATCATTGTTAATATTTGGTCGCATATCCTTTGCATGCAATGACTGCTTGAAGTCTGCGATGCATTGACATCACCAGACGCTGGGTATCTTCCCTGGTGATGCTCTGCCAGGCCTGTACTGCAGCCATCTTCAGTTCCTGCTTATTTTGGGGACTTATTGCCTTCAGTCTCCTCTTCAGCATGTAAAATGCATGTTCAATTGGATTCAGATCCGGTGATTGACTCGGCCAGTCAAGGATTTTCCACTTTTTGGCCATCAAAAACCCCTTTGTTGCTCTAGCAGTATGTTTAGGGTCATTGTCTTGTTGCGTGATTAAGTGCCGTCCAATGAGTTTGGAGGCATTTGGTTTTATCTGAGCAGATAAAATATTTCTATAGACTTCAGAATTCATTGTTCTACTTCTGTCTGCAGTCACATCATCGATGAAGACAAGTGAGCCTGTTCCACTGGCAGCCATACAGGCCCAAGCCATAACACCCCCTCCACCATGTTTCACGGATGAGGTGGTATGCTTTGGATCATGGGCATTTCTTTTTTTTCTCCACACTTTCCTCTTTCCATCACTCTGGTACATGTTAATCTTTGTCTCATCTGTCCACAATACTTTTTTCCAGAACTCTTGGGGCTCTTTTAGGTGCTTTTTAGCAAACTGTAATCTCGCCTTTCTGTTCTTCAGGCTTATCAGTGGTTTGCATCTTGTAGTGTACCCTCTGTAGTCCTGCTGGTGTAGTCTTCTACGTATGGTAGACTTTGACACATCTACACCTGCATCCAGGAGAGTGTTTTTGATCTGTTGGGCTGTTGTCAGGGGGGTTTTCTTCACCATAGAGAGTATTCTCCGGTCATCCACTACAGTGGTCTTCCTCGGTCTACCGGGTCTTTTGACATAATTGAGTTCACCGGTTGTTTTTTTCTTTTTAATGATGAACCAAACTGTTGACTTGGGCATGGCCAGGGTTTTTGCAATGTTCCTGATTGATTGATTTTCATTTCTGAGCCTTATGACGGCCAGCTTCATTTGCATCGACACTGCTGTCTTCCTTAT
The DNA here is from genome assembly GCF_964263955.1 of Coregonus lavaretus. NCBI lineage: Eukaryota > Metazoa > Chordata > Actinopteri > Salmoniformes > Salmonidae > Coregonus > Coregonus lavaretus. The sequence goes on along the minus strand of NW_028162482.1, from coordinate 98,127 downwards.
GTTGTCACACCACAACAACAACCTCCAAAGGCAATAGCAAAGTCTAGAATCAATGCTATTCATCAACAGCTCTCCTGCATTCACTAACGACACAAATGAATACACCTGCCTAACGACACACATCTGTGAAGCCAATTTAACAAATACTTGTAGTACCTTAAAATGGGGGGACCATGTATAAAAGGTGCTATCATTTCTAAACAGTTCATCCGATATATATGAAAATACCCTAAAATTAAAGCTGACAGTCTGCACTTCACCCTCATTGTCATTGTATCCTTTCAAACTCAAAGTGCTAGAGTACAGAACCAAAATTACAAAAAAATTGTCACTGTCCAATGAATTATGGAGCTCACTGTATATTATTGTGACTGAGTGTGTATATACTATAGTGTGAATATATAGTATTGTGACTGAGTATGTATATACTATAGTGTGAATATATAGTATTGTGACTGAGTATGTATATACTATAGTGTGAATATATAGTATTGTGACTGAGTATGTATATAGTGAGAATATATAGTATTGTGACTGAGTATGTATATACTATAGTGTGAATATATAGTATTGTGACTGAGTATGCATATACTATAGTGTGAATATATAGTATTGTGACTGAGTATGTATATAGTGAGAATATATAGTATTGTGACTGAGTGTGTATATAGTGTGAATATATAGTAATGTGACTGAGTGTGTATATAGTGTGAATATATAGTACTGTGACTGAGTGTGTATATAGTGTGAATATATAGTATTGTGAGTGTATGTAGGGTCAGTGCAGATAGTTCAAGTAGCCATTAATTAACTATTTCTCAGTCTTATGGCTATTAAGCAGGGTCAGGATAATTAGCAGGGTCAGGGTTAGGTTTACCTGAGTCCATAGGGGAAACGTCATTATGTTAACACTATTAACCATGCTGGCAGTCCAAGCACCTTGCTCATGCTGCCCCCTAGGGGTGGGATGTTGCGATTGGAAATAGACTGTCCTACTGTGGTCTGAGCTCCAGGGTTGTCCCTAGGCACATATCAGGATCAGCTTCCCCAACCCCAAGGTCATGGCAATAAGGGATCCATCTTTTGTCAAATTAACATCACAAGTTGATCATCTTTTGCATTTTAGCTAATCCTAACCCTTTTCCTAACCTTAACCTAATCATCCTAACCTGCTATGTTAATTTTCCTAACCTGCTGTACAAATTCTCCTAACCTGCTATGAAAAGTCAAATCTGGCGTTAATCTGACAAAAGCTGGATCCCTTCTAGCCATGACCCAACAGCAACACCGTCAGAACAATAGCAGTCTTCATTCTGAAATGAGTCTGGTCTTCTTCAGAAGTAGTGTAGTAGACTACAGGGTTCAGGACTCACCTTTTTAAACACTTCTTATCTCTCATATCATGAGGTTCCACATGTGTTTGGTTACATAGTGCCCAATGCTCTTCTTAGTGATAAAACAGCAAACATTAAGAGTGTTTACTTATCAGACCCACATATATAATAAATATACTAGAATATAATATACTATACTATATTCATATGCTTTTAGTACTCACACATCATATCATGTATGCAGGTCATGTGTTGTTTTGAGACAGCAGTAAAAACATACTGACAGGACAGTTCCTATTATGGCCACTAGGTGATAATCTGGTGTCACAGACGCATGACTGCAGTCTAGAACGAAGCATTGTCCCAATTATGTCTCCTTTCTCTTAAAGTGTGCACTTGTTCACTTCCCTAAACTGAAATGATTGGCATAAGAACTATGGTGGAAACTCCCACTTGATAACAGAAGGTATAGTCCCACGGGTGGAACGGTGGGAGATGAACAGTACCCCCTCTCCCCCTCTCTTCCTCTCCTCTTCTCCCTCTCTCCCCCTCTCCTCTTCTCCCTCTCTCCCCCTCTCCCCCCTCTCCTTATATTATATAATATACATTTGAGGAGGGGAAGGATAGAGAGAAAGGGGGAGGGAAAGGGGAGGAGAGAGGGAGGAGAGCGAGAGATGGGAGAGAGAGAGAATATATTATTATCACTGACTTCTCACCAGTGATGTCATCATAACCAGTAACCTTTTCCACTCTTGGCCCAGCCCAGCCTGACCCTGACATATAGCATCAGGCCTGTTGAGTTGACTTGGGTAACAGACCTCTAGCTTCTACACCACATCCCCCCTTCTCCTGCTCTAACATGAGACCTCATCAGTACTCATTTTGGGTGCTGGTACTGTTTATATTTAGGTGCTGGAACATTAGCCAATATTCTATAAGAGGTGAACTCAAGCAGTAGAAAGTTAGAGGTGATATTATAGGACACACTATGTGAAACGTTGCTGCTCTGTCAGCAGTTTCCTGTGGGGGTTTTCAAAACAAATCCGTTGTGAAGTGGAAACATCTAGGAGCAACAACGGCTCAGCCACGAAGTGGTAGGCCACACAATCTCACAGAACGGGACCGCCGAGTGCTGAATCTCGTAACATGTAAAAATGGTCTGTCCCAGGTTGCAACACTCACTACCGAGTTCCAAACTGCCTCTGGAAGCAACGTCAGCGTAATAACTGTTAGTCGGGAGCTAAAACAACTGTTTCTACTAAAACCAAATAGCCTCCAGTACAGTAACCACTAGAGTAATACAGGATACAAGATAAACATGTTCCAAAGTAGTATCGCACCCAGTTTCCTCCATCCAGTAATACATGAAACCTTGACTTTGTTTCCCCTTACAGTATGTATTGGAATCTACAGTCTTTACTGAGCTTTATGTAGTGCTACTGTCCAGTAGTAAAAGTAGTAGACAGGTCCAAGTCTGCAGTACATACCTATTGTCATTTTGGGACGTCTGGATGATGGATGCTACAGTGAAACGGCTCATATTGGGCTGCGCTCTCTGCCCAGCCTCTATCAAGGTCAAACCATGGTGACCACATGGTCCACCACAGTCAGCCCACACTCTTTCATCAGAGATTACTCTCCTTGTGCGGCAGGTAGCTTAGTGGTTAAGAGCGTTGTGCCAGTAACCGAAAGGTTGCTGGTTCTAATCCCTGAGCCGACTAGGTGAAAAATCTGTCGATGTGCACTTGAGCAAGGCACTTAACCCTAATTGCTCCTGTAAGTCGCTCTGGATAAGAGCGTCTGCTAAATGACCATTTTTTTTTTTTTTGTTCTCTGTCTTCCTCCTCTCCTCCTCCTCCTCCTCCTCCTCCTCCTCCTCCTCCTCCTCATCCCCTCCTCCTCCCCTCTCCTCCTCCTACTCCTCCTCCTCCTCTTTCTCCTCCTCTCCACCTCCTCCTCCTCCTCTTCATCTTCCTCTTCCTCTCCTCCTCCTCCTCCTCTCCCTCTCCTCCTCCTCCTCCTCCTCCTCCTCCTCATCCCCTCCTCCTCCCCTCTCCTCCTCCTCCTCCTCCTCATCCCCTCTCTTCCTCCTCTCCTCTCCTCTCCTCTCCTCTCCTCTCCTCTCCTCTCCTCTCCTCTCCTCTCCTCTCCTCTCCTCTCCTCTCCTCTCCTCTCCTCTCCTCTCCTCTCCTCCCCCTCCTCCTCCTCCTCCCCCTCCTCTCCCCCTCCTCCTCCTCCTCCTCCTCCTCATCCCCTCCTCCTCCTCCTCTCCCTCTCCTCCTCCTCCTAATCCCCTCCTCCTCCTCCACCTCTACTTGATTCTAATGGTGATTCTGATACAACCATAAATTCATACATTGTGCACCTAGGCTGAGAGGATGGAAGTTCAACATTTAGCTAGATGTAGTATGCTAATGTTAACTAGCTAACGTTGCCCTTGAAAGGAAGTTAGGCTAGCGAGCAAGCATTTTAGCCAGGTAGCCTAGAACAACAAAATCTTAAAGCGTGTACTGTGTGACAGTCATATAATTCATCTCATATGGCCTAGTAATACTGTAGAGCTTTTTTTACATCCACACAATATAGCTGGGTCACCCTGTCCTGTCCCTAGGGGTCCACGGCCCTGCAGCGCCCCAACCCAACACACCCCACTCAGCTTTAGGGTCTTAGTGAAACATTCATTATTGGTTTCAGGTGTGTTAGGCCAAGGCCAGAGGGACAACTCACAGGACGGCAGACCCCCAGGGCAGGACTGAGCAACACAGCAGCTATTGAAAACATGACGTGGGCAATACAAACTTCCATATAAGGCATCCAGACGTTATCAAAGTTGCCCAGTATACACTTATAAGAGGTGAACTCAAGCAGTAGAAAGTTAGAGGGGATATTAAAGCACACACTATGTGTAACTTTGCTGCTCTGTCAGCAGTTTCCTGTGGGGGTTTTCAAAATAAATCAGTTTCCTGTAGGTAGCTGGGTTCAACTACTGATCGAAGATAACTTGCTAAGAAGTTTATCTCACATCATTGAAGTAAGGAACTAATAAGATAGAAGTCATATAGCCTAGCAGTATTTTTCCACTCTTCAGTCCACTCTTCATAACAGCAGACTTGTATAGCTCAAGGGAGCCCCAAGTTAGAGACAGATATGATACCTGCAGTGATATTGATGATCCTGTTCTGGAGCACAGGTAGGATGCTGTTATACTGATATACACTTATGACAGTTACTGAGATATGATTTGATATTGTAAGATATATGATCATTTGCAGGGCTAGTAAATAACATGCAACTGGAAGCAGACAGTAAAAATCTGTCTTAAAGCAGAACAATGATGTGATCACCTGTAAATGTACTTTACTGTAGCATAACTGTCCATCTGGGGACAGGCACTAATGTCAGTTAAGTTGTGATGATGGCATGCATCTGACTGTTGTATATTCAGTGTGTCAATGATTGATTGTATCTGTCCCTATGGAAATGAATGAGAGTATATATTATGTATCTATTTAATATTTGTCTTATGTTTTCTATGGCCTCCCATAGTTAAATAAAGGTTTAATTAAAGGTTCAATAGAGCAAGAGGAAGGGGGGTAGCTAGAGGTCTGTTACCCAAGTCAACTGAGTCAAGCTCAACAAGCCTGATGCAATATGTCAGGAAGAGAGAGAGAGAGAGAGAGAGAGAGAGAGAGAGAGAGGGAGGAGGGGAGGGTAGTAGAGAGAGAGGAGGGGACAGAGGACGGGAGGGGAGATAGAGAGGGAGATGTCAAAGGGCTGCGAGAGATGAGAGGAGGGGTGGGGGTCGGAGGAGAGCGTAGTGGAGAGAGAGGGGAGGGGAGGGGAGGGGAGGGGAGGGGAGGGGAGGGGAGGGGAGGGGAGGGGAGGGGATATAGAGATTTGTGGAGGAGAGAGAAAGATTTAATGGAAGGGAAATATATATTTATAACTGACTTCTCACCAGTGATGTCATCCTAACCAGTAATATTTTCCACTCTTCCACTATTGGCCCAGCTCAGATTGACCTCTGACCTCTGGAACTGAACGATTGAGGAAAAGCTGATGTATTAAATTAGATAAACTGTAAACTCATCTGCAAAGAGAGGTTCACATGGAAGGGGAATGTGTGTACACATGGGTGTTTTTGCACCATACCAACGATAAGTCTATCTTCCCCATCACATCATGAAAGGTGATGTTGATGTTCATTTCTCCTCTCTTAACTATATAAAAATGAGTTTATCAGTCCTGACCTGTATAGGCCATCGGTCAATACACCCCATTTAGCCATACCCTATGTTTAGTTGTATTTCTACACACCCCATTTAGCCATACCCTAGGTTTAGTTGTATTTGTACACACCCCATTTAGCCATACCCTAGGTTTAGCTGTATTTCTACACACCCCATTTAGCCATACCCTAGGTTTAGCTGTATTTCTACACACCCCATTTGGCCATACCCTAGGTTTAGCTGTATTTCTACACACCCCATTTAGCCATACCCTAGGTTTAGCTGTATTTCTACACACCCCATTTAGCCATACTCTAGGTTTAGCTGTATTTCTACACACCCCATTTAGCCATACCCTAGGTTTAGCTGTATTTCTACACACCCCATTTAGCCATACCCTAGGTTTAGTTGTATTTCTACACACCCCATTTAGCCATATCCTAGGTTTAGCTGTATTTCAACACACCCCATTTAGCCATACCCTAGGTTTAGCTGTATTTCTACACACCCCATTTAGCCATACCCTAGGTTTATTTGTATTTCTACACACCCCATTTAGCCATACCCTAGGTTTAGCTGTATTTCTACACCCCCAAACTACTTCCTGCGGCTACAGGACAGAGGAGGAGGGGAGGGGAGATGGAGAGTGAGAGAGAAGAGGAGTAGAGAGAGGGAGATGTCAAAAGAGATAGGGCTGACAGACTAACACGCAGTCAACTGAATATCTTTTCATAACTGACTTCTCACCAGTGATGTCATCACAACCAGTAACCTTTTCCACTCTTCCACTCCTGTTACGGCTCAGCTTGACCTCTGACCTATGAATTGAATGACTTCAACAACAGACAAACGCAAAGGTATTAAATTATATATAAACTCATCTGCAAACAGAGGTTCACCTTTCCATGGAAGGGGAATGTGTGTACACATGGGTGTTGTTGCATTATACCAACTATAAGCCTATCTTCTCCATCACATCACGTGTGTTGTTGCACCATACCAACTATAAGCCTATCTTTTCCATCACATCACGTGTGTTGTTGCACCATACCAACTATAAGCCTATCTTCCCCATCACATCATGAAAGGTCACGTTGATGTTCATTTCTCCTCTCTTTTGCCCCCCCCCCCCCCCCTCTCTCTCTCTCTCTCTCCCTCTCTCAGTTCAATTCAAAGGGGCTTTATTGACACGGGAAACATATGTTAACATTGACAAAGCAAGTGAAATAAACAATCACAAACAGTAAACATTAAACACACAAAAGTTTCAAAAGAGAAAGACATTTGAAATGTTAGTAATTTAACTATATAAACAAATAAACAAATAAAAACGAGTGTATCAGTCCTGACCTGTATAGGCCGTCGGTCAATACACTGTAAATGAAATATAAACTAGCTGGCTCCACTAGGGCCCTCTCAGCCAACTGGCTCCACTAGGGCCCTCTCAGCCAGCTGGCTCCACTAGGGCCCTCTCAGCCAACTGGCTCCACTAGGGCCCTCTCAGCCAGCTGGCTCCACTAGGGCCCTCTCAGCCAACTGGCTCCACTAGGGCCCTCTCAGCCAGCTGGCTCCACTAGGGCCCTCTCAGCCAGGTGGCTCCACTAGGGCCCTCTCAGCCAGCTGGCTCCACTAGGGTCCTCTCAGCCAGGTGGCTCCACTAGGGCCCTCTCAGCCAGCTGGCTCCACTAGGGCCCTCTCAGCCAGCTGGCTCCACTAGGGCCCTCTCAGCCAGGTGGCTCCACTAGGGCCTTCTCAGCCAGGTGGCTCCACTAGGGCCCTCTCAGCCAGGTGGCTCCACTAGGGCCTTCTCCCTTCCACTAGGAAATTTCAAAATGTGTGCATCAGCAGTCACTCAATTAACCCATGTCAGCAACATTTTCTTTAGATTGGTAAATTAGTCTTGTAGTAAGAATGGTCGAATTACCGACCCGGTTGAGGCCCATTGATTATCAGTTATCATATTAAAAAAGGCAAACATTTACCTCCACCCTTTGGAAAAATGTGTAGAATTGCAGCAAACTTGCTTCAGAACGGCAACATTTACTCTATGCCCCATGGCAAAATGTTCCAAATTGAAGGAAATTAACTTTAAAACGTACATTATTTTCAGAAAAATTACTTTTAAGTGGCACTGACCCAACAATGATACTCTCTGCTGGTGCCAATAAGATAGGCCTTACTGTTGTTCACTCAATTAAGTTGAGAATTTTGATAACTAAATAAAAGAAAGACTAAAGTATTATCACTGCCTTCTCTTTACAGCAATAGACATTTGCTTTCCAAACTATGTTTTCCCGCGATTGTATTTGGAAATATTGCGATATGCCTGGTTGGGCCTCTGCTTTTCGCTGACAGTCTCAACTCAACAATTATCTGTCGAAATTGCGCACGATGCCTTTCCTTCTGACAGTAGGCAATGAGATTTAAAACAATCCACAACATATATATATATTTTAAAGAAGCTAATGAATGATCCTCTGTGGCCAAATCATGCTTTAGTGGCCTATTTGGAATGCTTTTCATTTTAGGCTAATCAGGCTACATCCCTTGCATTCAATGCTACAGGGCGGCAGCAGTGTCATATTATTTTGAACTAGACAGCATCAGATAGATCAGTAGTTCCCAAACTCTGGGGCGGCCTCCTAGGGGCGGTGCGAGGGGTCGGATGGGGGGTCGGGTGGGCGCAGGGGTCATTATGCAATTTGTTATTTTATTTGATTTATTTCAGGACCATTCACAGTTTAGCTCAACGCTGATTGGCATTTTAATTAATTTTTTATGATCAAGGGAGGCCAAATGTTAGCATTCAATGCTACAGGGCGGCAGCAATGTCATACTCTTTTTAACCAGACAGCATCAGATAGAATGGCCTCCACATACAGAGACAGAGGGGCACTGTTTCACTCGCTCAGATGCTTTCTCCGGTGAGATACATTCAGCCTCTTGCTAATTGAAGGAAAATGATAAAACACAGAGAGATGAAAGATACATTATTTTATATGTTTTTTTCTTGGTCATTTTTTTGGGGAAGCCTGGCCTCCTTTGGCATCCATGAATACACGCCACTGCGGAGGTTAGGAGAACTAACTTAGCAGGTTAGGATAATTAACGTGGGAGGTTAGGATAACTAATGTAGCAGGTTAGAATAACTAACGTGGGAGATTAGGATAACTAATGTAGCAGGTTAGAATAATTAACGTGGGAGGTTAGGATAACTAATGTTGCAGGTTAGGAGAACTAACGGAGAAGGTTAAGAGAACTAACCTAGCAGGTTAGGAGAATTAACGTGGCAGGTTAGGATAATTAACTTAGCAGGTTAGGAGAATTAACGTGGCAGGATAGGATCATTAATGTGGCAGGATAGGAGAACTAACATAGCAGGTTAGGATAATGAACGTAGCCGATTAGGAGAATTAACGTAAAGTGCGTGTGGTGAGGTTTTGCCGTATCAATCAGGAAAGAAATTGGAGTGCTGCTGATCTAACTGTAAGTCGCTCTGGATAAGAGCATCTGCTAAATGACTCAAATGGAAATGTAAAATCTAGGATCAGGTCCCCATTGTCCATGTAATGTTATTCATTAGGAACTAAAATACTATATAAAAATGAATACAGGCCTAGCTAGATATGAATGGACCCATAACCTTGATAAAGGATTGTTTTCCACCGTAGTCCTGGTTCAGCAGTGTTAGTTCTGTAGTGCAACCCTGGCCCAGACTGGATTAACACCGCCATCTAGTGGACATTTGACTGTATGACAGGAAGACAAAGGGACCCTATTCACTAGCAGTGTTTCCCAACCAGGGGTACTAGGACCCCTGCGGGTACTTGGACTATCCACAGGGGGTCCTTGAGAAGACTCATGAGACCAGAGGGTTACTGGTAAAATGCACATGAAAGGGTCCTCTGGGTAACTGAAAAAGGTTGGGGACCACTGCCCTATACAGAGCAATAGTAATGGAAACTTTTTGTAGGCACAAACTCCACCTCGGTTCATTGGACAAATCCTACGGGGAAATTAATGGAGTTTTTGTCGGGTTTTTGGATAAATTCCGACAATAAGGTCTGTGGTAAATACAGGCTTAGGAGATCTTATAGCCTACGTTTTATTCTATGAGATAATCTTCATCAGCTAACGTCACTTTCTGTGAAATTTGATGCATTTATGTAATCAGAAAAAGCCCATAACGGCTTCATAATTCATAACGGTCATGTTAACTGACTGATATTATCTCATTGAACAAAACGTATAAGATCTACTAAGCCTGTGTTCACCTCAGACCTTATTTTCAGCGTTTATCCCAAAACCCTAGTCTTTCCCCATTCATTTAGGCTACAAGCTGGCGAGCTCTATATAGTGCACACTACTTTATGGCACCCTTTCCCAGTCATGGGGAGAATCTCAATTGCACACTCCTCGCCTCCTTCTCAAATCCCATTGGATGAGAAAGCCAGAGGTCCCGCCCCTCTGACCTTTTCCTCCAATGGGTTTAGAGGTGAGGAGAGAGGGCACGAGGAGTATACAATTGAGATTCTCCCAGAGGGTAACTGCATACATGGAGTGTGTCTGAAAGTGGGTGTTGCTAAAGAAGTGGGAGGATCAACATAAGAGGGTGTATGGAAACATAACAGCTAATTGGGCAGATTGGTTGCCACTCAAGACCATTTTGCATGGCTGCTTGCTGCTTCCTTGTAGCATTTTAGCTAAACCTAACCCTAACTCTTTTCTAATCTTAACCTCATTATCCTGATCTGCTAGGTTACTCCTACAACCTGCCACGTTAATTATCCTAACCTGCCACTTTAATTATCCTAACCTGCCACGTTAATTATCCTAACCTGCCACGTTAATTATCCTAACCTTACACGTTAATTATCCTAACCTGATATGTTAATTATCCTAACCTGCCACGTTAATTATCCTAACCTGACATGTTAATTATCCTAACCTGACATGTTAATTATCCTAACCTGCCACGTTAATTATCCTAACCTGACACTTTAATTATCCTAACCTGACAGGTTAATTATCCTAACCTGACACGTTAATTATCCTAACCTGACATGTTAATTATCCTAACCTGCCACGTTAATTATCCTAACCTGCCACGTTAATTATCCTAACCTGACACTTTAATTATCCTAACCTGACAGGTTAATTATCCTAACCTGACACGTTAATTATCCTAACCTGACATGTTAATTATCCTAACCTGACACGTTAATTATCCTAACCTGACATGTTAATTATCCTAACCTGACACGTTAATTATCCTAACCTGACAGGTTAATTATCCTAACCTGCCACATTAATTATCCTAACCAGCTAAGTTAGTTCTCCTAACCTGACACGTTAATTATCCTAACCTGACATGTTAATTATCCTAACCTGACATGTTAATTATCCTAACCTGCCACGTTAATTATCCTAACCAGCTAAGTTAGTTCTCCTAACCTGACATGTTAATTATCCTAACCTGACACTTTAATTATCCTAACCTGACAGGTTAATTATCCTAACCTGACACGTTAATTATCCTAACCTGACATGTTAATTATCCTAACCTGACACGTTAATTATCCTAACCTGACATGTTAATTATCCTAACCTGACACGTTAATTATCCTAACCTGACAGGTTAATTATCCTAACCTGCCACATTAATTATCCTAACCAGCTAAGTTAGTTCTCCTAACCTGCCACGTTAATTATCCTAACCTGACATGTTAATTATCCTAACCTGCCACGTTAATTATCCTAACCTGACACATTCATTATCCTAACCTGCCTAACCCGCTTAGCTAAAATGCAACAAGGAAGCAGCAAGCAGCCACGCAAAACGGTTTTGAGTGGCAACCAATCAACCCAATTAGCTGTTATGTTTCCATACACCCACTTATGTTGATCCTCCCACTTATTTAGCAACACCCACCTTCAGACATCCATACTTGTTTTTCCCTCTCCACTAATGAGGAGATTCTCAATTGCATAATCCTTGCGTCCTCACTCCTCTCTCCTCGACTCCTTCTCAAAACCCATTAGATGAGAAAGCCGGAGGGTTTCCCCTCAGACCTTCTCCAATGGGTTTAGAGAAGGAGGCGAGGAGAGAGAAGAGAGGACCCCAGGAGTATCCACCTCATTTTCTAACGCTTTTGAAAACACTGACGCCAAACACGGAAAGAAGGGATCCAACTTCCTCCGCGCTCGCGCATTATTATAATTAATATGCGTTAGAATGTTTCTGTTAGATGATACATCATGACAAAATAGAGAATATTACTGTCCTGCTAATGTTCCTGGACCTTCTAGGCTAAACTGCAGAGTAAAAACCCATAACTGATCCAAATCAGACAGGCTAGATGCAGTTATTTTGAAATTAATATTCAAAACGCCTGGTTTTTGAGCGGTTATTAAAATGACCTGGGCCATTCACTGCAGTTTACAGCCTAGACTAGAGTTGTGTACTCACTTGAAAACAATAATAACATTTGTCGTAGTAAATATATAATGTTATAGCTTGGTCTGACTAAAATCTTGTGCATGACCCATTTTGTGTTGGGCGTTTGTTTTCAATCAATGCTGTTCCTATCCAATAACAATGGACAAAAGGGTCCTATCTTGTCAGCCTTGTCAGCAGGTGGCCAAGGACAACACCCACGCCATAGGTCTCTCAGTTCTTCAAACTCACGAGTTCTTGCTCTGAGGACACACACACACACACACACACACACACACACACACACACACACACACACACACACACACACACACACACACACACACACACACACATCATCACTGATAACACACACACACACACACACACACACACACACACATCATCACTGTTAAACACACACACACACACACAAAAATCCCCTCTCTTAGGCTGAACATTTGAAGACAGAGAACCCGACTCAGAGCCAATGCAACAGTGACACTAGCCTGGAGGGGACCTCGCCCAACTCATCAGGACCAATCAGAAGATCAGAACTACTAGATTCAACCTACTTCATTTATTGCATAAAATGTCTGCACACAATGTTTTCGGGGCTCTCTTCAGATATCTCCCTACGAGTTTGACGAACGAGTCCGTGCACGCTATTCCAGATATCTTTACCTCTGAATAAACTGCCTTATATTATACCATTATCCACCCTGTCCAAAGTCTCTACTTGGTCTCAGTTCTCCAGTAAACTTGTGATTATCAACACATTCTTCATTACATTCTGTTGATGTAGCTTAGGTAGAACACGTTTCTTGTCCCTAACAAACTGAAACAATAGGGTAGGTTTTTCGAGCTAGGAGGGAGTTCTGCCTGACTCTGGCATCATAACTGAGAAGAATGGAATAAGGGATGCTTTTAATCATCATGTTACCTCGGCAGGCTTTTTATTTGAGAGAAACGGTGGTTTAGTTGACCCTGGTCAGCCAATCGACTGCTCTTCCCTCTGCCAGCCTCTAGCTGACTCAACGGCTGACCCGTCAACTTCTAGTCAATCTTTGTTTCATTTCAACTATTTACTATCTGTGATGTGTTAGATGTCTTGCTTAAGATTGATGTAAAAAAAAAAAATCCACTGGGGCTGATATGCTTGATCCATTTCTACTGCAGTGCTCTGCCCCCCTGATTGCTGAATCATCAACCCGTAACCTGACAGTTATATCTGGTACTATCTCCAAGGTTTGGAAGGCGGCCCATGTACTCCCCCTTCACAAAGGTGGTGACCCCTTGTGACCTAAATAATTATCGCTCTATTTCTAAACTTTTTTGCCTAGCTAAAATATTAGAATCCTTAATTAATTCTCAGCTATCTTGTATACAGTTGATAGTTGTTGTGTATGCTATTTCCCCCACGGTTGACCAGGCTCTATCTGAACTACAGTCTGCCTTCATGGAATTACAGAAAAACTTTATTGACCTGAAATGAGCATTGAATGCAGGGAAAACTCAGTATATGTTGTTCTCTAGTGCACATCAAAATAACTGATTTAGTGTACTTTGAATGCTGTCCATATTGATTGTGTCCCTGCTTATAAATATCTGGGAATCTGGATAGATGAAAAGCTGTCTTTTAAAAAGCATATTGATGAGTTAGTTAAGAAGCTGAGAATAGAAATGGGCTTCTTCTATAGAAACAGGTCCTGCCTCTCGCTAAACAGTAGAAAGCAGATTATTCAGTCAACGTTCCTATCGGTCCTAGACTATGGTGACATCATTTACATTTACATTTACGTCATTTAGCAGACGCTCTTATCGATTTACAAATTGGTGCATTCACCAAATAGCCAGTGGAACAACCACTTTACAATATGTTTTATTTTATTTTTTGGGGGGGTGGGGTAAGGGGGGGTAGAAGGATTACTTTATCCTATCCCAGGTATTCCTTAAAGAGGTGGGGTTTCAAGTGTCTCTGGAAGGTGGTGAGTGACTCCGCTGTCCTGGCGTCGTGAGGGAGCTTGTTCCACCATTGGGGTGCCAGAGCAACGAACAGTTTTGACTGGGCTGAGCGGGAACTGTGCTTCCGCAGAGGTAGGGGGGCCAGCAGGCCAGATGTGGATGAACGCAATGCCCTCGTTTGGGTGTAGGGACTGATCAGAGCCTGAAGGTACGGAGGTGCCGTTCCCCTCACAGCTCCGTAGGCAAGCACCATGGTCTTGTAGCAGATGCGAGCTTCAACTGGAAGCCAGTGGAGTGTGCGGAGGAGCGGGGTGACGTGAGAGAACTTGGGAAGGTTGAACAGAGGGTAGAGGTGCGCTTGTGAAGTTGGAAAACATTTTGTGTACGTTTTTTTCCCCGAATTGGTTTTAACTGCACTCTACTTTACTTACCTTAACAAAATAAGATGTATAGTTGAAAATTTTAGAAATGAGTCGTCTCAATTCGCTTGCTGCTTGGCTGTATTGACGAAGGTTCCAGTGCCACTGGCAGTGGCTTCGGGAGCTGCTTGGGTTCGTCGGATCGGGAGCTGGAGAGGACAGTTTAGTCTGAGGTCATTTAAGGGCTTCGGGGACACTGGACATCGTTTTTCGGATGCATGCAGGGCACTTTCTGCCTATTGGATTATAAATAGTCAACTGTTGGTTTCAAGGGCTTTCTACCGTGATAACTGTGGGGTTAGACTGTTTGTTTTTTATAGCTCCAACGGCGCCAACGAACATTTTCAGTTTAGCACCCGGGTTTAGGTTATCTTAAAATATTATTGTATTGTGTGTTTTGCCAATTGTTTGCAAGTGGATCATTCATTATTTTTATATACACATTCTATCTGTAGGTAAGAACCCCGGTCTCTTTGGTTTTTCTTTAGCGAGTTTAGTCATACCAGGTTTATTATGTACTGAGTGGACCTTTTCACCATACTTTTACTCTATGGATTTATCTGAGCCTGTGGTGATAGGGTTACATCAACATTATAAATATGGTGGAAACTCCCACTAGTCCATGCCTCCACCAATCCAATGCTTTTAGATTATGGGAAGTAGTGAACAAGTGCACACTTCAGGAGAAAGGAGATATTATTGGGACACAGTCAGATGCTCTGTTAATCAACCACATTGGTCTACCACAAGGCTTCCTTGGTTCAAACTGTCAGATTATTGTTATGATGTTGTTTGTAGTATAGAGATAATGATGTTATTGATTATCAATGTTATGATATTGATTATGATGTAGAGTATTGTTATGATGTTGTTGGTAGTATAGAGATAATTATGTTATTGATTACAAAAATGCGAGGGGTGTATTCAGTTTTGTGAGATACTGTATGTTAGAGCAGGAGTAGGGGGGGTAGAAGTTAGAGGTCTGTTACCTGAGTCAAGATCAACAGGAGGGAGGGAGGGAGGGAGGGAGGGAGGGAGAGAGAGAGAGAGAGAGAGAGAGAGAGAGAGAGAGAGAGAGAGAGAGAGAGAGAGAGAGAGAGAGAGAGAGGTTAAATTAACATCAACAGACTAACATGCAGTCAACTGAATATCTTTTCATCACTGACTTCTAACCAGTGATGTCATCACAACCAGTAACCTTTTCCACTCTTCCACTTTTGGTCCGGCTCAGCTTGACCTCTGACCTCTGAAATGAATGATTTAAAAAACAGACAAAGCAAAGGTATTAAATTAGATATAAACTCATCTGCAAAGAGAGTTACACATTTCCATGGAAAGGGAATGTACACTAAATGACCAAAAGTATGTGGACACCTGCTTGTCAAACATCTCATTCCAAAGTCATGACCATTAGTATGAAGTTGGTCCCCCTTTGCTGCTATGACAGCCTCCACTGTTCAGAGAAGGCTTTCCACTAGATGTTGGAACATTGCTGCGGGGACCTGCTTCCATTCAGCCACAAGAGCATTAGTGAGGTAATGTTAAATATACATTGCTGCGTGGATTTTTTCCTTTGGACTGCCAGATGGTGAAGTGTGATTCATCACTCCAGAGAACGCGTTTTCAATGCTCCAGAGTCCAATGGCGGCGGGCTTTACATCACTCCAGCCGATGCTTGGCATTGCACATGGTGATCTTAGGCTTTTGTTCGGTTGCTCAACCATGGAAACCCATTTCATGAAGCTCCCAACTAACAGTTCTTGTGCTGACGTTGCTTCCAGAGGCAGTTTGGAACTCGTAGTGAGTGTTGCAACCGAGGACAGACGCTTTTTACACGCTACCCTCTTCAGCACTCGGCGGTCCCGTTCTGTGAGCTTGTGTGGCCTACCACTTCACGCTGAGCCGTTGTTGCTCCTAGACGTTTCCCTTCACAATAACAGAACTTACAGTTGACCGAGGCAGCTCCAGCAGGGCAGACATTTTACTAAATTACTTGTTGGAAAGGTGGCATCCTGTGACGGTGCCACGTTGAAAGTCAATGAGGTCTTCAGTATGGGCCATTCTACTGCCAATGTTTGTCTATGGAGATTGCATGGCTGTGTGCTCAATTTTATACACCTGTCAGGAAGGGGTGTGGCTGAAATAAAATCCACTAATTTGAAGGGGTGTCCACATACTTTTGTATCTATAGTGTGTGTACACACGTGTGTTGTTGCATCATACCATCGATAAGCCTATCTTCCCCAGCACATCATGAAAGGTCATGTTGATGTTCATTTAACCTCAGCCTCTCTCTCTCTCTCTCTCTCTCTCTCTCTCTCTCTCTCTCTGTCTCTCTGTCTCTCTGTCTCTGTCTCTGTCTCTCTTTCTCCTCTCTCTCTCTCTCTCTCTCTCTCTCTCTCCTCAGATATCCAGGCTCAAAGCATCAGTCCACCAGGTAGGTAGAGTATAAATCTACAGTGATTATAGCAGTTCAATATTTGTCAACTTTATTATCCCACATGGAGAAATTCATGTGTCCATACACACCATTCTAAAACCCAATAACAAGTACTGTTTTATGGCACTACTAATACTTGTCAACCACAAAGCATTACTGCTGTTAGAATAACAGAAGCCCTGTCATAATCTGTCCTCACCACTGTGTTTTCCTCTCTGCTGTTTACAGCTGAACAATCAGTCAGACTGGTGAATGGGACCACTTCCTGTTCTGGGACACTGGAAGTCTTCTACAGAGGAGAGTGGTTAGGTCCATGTTATATGGGGTGGGACATGAAAGAGGCTAAGGTTGTGTGTAGAGAGCTGGGCTGTGGGAATGCTGTAGCTGAATCTAGAGGACCTCTGGTTGAAGAAGGAAGAAGAGGAGCCTCACTATGGAGGAGTTGTAGTGGAGAGTCTACTATTAGAGAGTGTAGCAGCGGTGGAATACCTGGTGTCTGTAATGGTGGATATAAACATTATTATTACCTGATCTGTTCAGGTAAGACACTGGTAATATTGAGAGTTATTTGTAAATTCTACAATATTTGCATGTATCATATTTTTTTTGCAAGACCAGCTGTTTATTTTCTATAAAGTGAAGTCTGTCTCCTGCCTGCATTATTCTTAACCCTGTCCTGAGTGACTAAGAAACCATTTCTACCTCTTACAGTATCAAACATAGCAAACTACAATCTTTTAACCAACATTTTTGTGTTTAGTCCTTGACAGTGTCATCAACAAAACTGATTGAATGTTCAACCAACTCTTTTTCTCCAGAGTCTGTGCAGCTTGTGGATGGAGCTGGTCTCTGCTCTGGGATACTGGAGGTGAAGTCCAATCAGTCCTGGGCCTCAGTGTGTGAAGCTGACTTTGACCAGCAGGATGCAGAGGTAGTCTGTGGGGAGCTTGGCTGTGGGGCTCCTGCAGCTCTACAGGGGGGGCTCTATGGAGAAGGTAAGGGTCAGACCTGGGATAAAGAGTTCCAGTGTAAAGGCAATGAGTCTCTTCTCCTGGACTGTGACACCTCAGACAGAAAAAACAACACCTGCCTACCTGGTAATGCTGTTGGACTCACCTGCTCAGGTAAGAAACAGTTTGTCACTCAATCAACATTGTTTCTCACCTGGAGTGAAGAATATGAGAGGCAATATATAGTGGGCTCCAAAATGACTGGCACCCCTGTCTGGCAATGCACAAACAATACTTACAAAAATATAAACAATATAATTATAGAGAGAAACTGAAAATACCAACATGTGAGAAATACTGTACTATATTTAATGTTCCAATGGATCCCACCAAAATCATTTATTGATTAAATAAAAAATCAATGTCCTCCAAATCAAGGTTTCACAATTAATTGCACCCTTAAAGATGATTGTAAACATCTACCAAAATTGTCACGGTTCTCTAAGACAGAACCCAGAAGCAGACCAGGACAAGGTGAGTTGAATGAAGGTGAGTGTTTATTTACAGATTCAAAAGATGCAGAATAATCCAGGAGACGGAGCAGGTGGCGGAGATGAGTAGATGGAGGTGAAGTGGCAGATTAAATGATGGCATGGCAGGGGTTGGGTGAAGGTTCCGGGAGAATGACTGTAGACAGAAAAAACTGAGGTAAGTACAAGGCAGGTCAACAAGGTGCAAAAACAACAAAACTAACGCTAGTACTCAGAGGCTGATACCCTGACAAAACATACTGTTAATGGCTAACGATCCGGCAGGGAATGGATGTCAGGTCAGAGCTTAAGAAGGGGTGATGATCAGGACCAGGTGTGCCGAGGCTGATGAGAAGCAGGTGCGGTTAATCGAGAGATCACCCGCCTAGCAACGTCGCCCGGCAACCGGACAGGGTGCGTTCAGGCACCTACAGGAAACAGGAGATACCGAGCAGAAAAACGGCAACACAGGCAGGAACAGACTCAGGATGCAGGGTTCATGACAAAAATTAAACCAGTGTTAAGTGAATATTTTCTATTTCAGTGTCTCTCTGCGTCTCCCAAAAGGTTGTAATGCTTTTGGATCAAGAAACGGACAGAGTCCCGGTCTGCATAGTCAGGCCTTTATTCATTGAGAATTCTGTTCATCACAATTTCAGAGTCCATCTTTTATACTCACACATCATACAAAAACCCCACCCCTTTTAGGCGGGCTGTTTTCCTCTGCTCTCCTAACCATCAGGTCACACACACATGTTCTTATCATAGGCTGCATTCCTTAGTTATCGCCGTCCTCATACTCCTTAAAAAGCCTAACCGTTTCTCTCCTCCCTTAATTAGGAGGCCTCTTTATCTTGGTTTCCCAGTTGTCTGTAGCCAGTTCTCCTTGTCCTTTGTTGTCTGGTCTAACTCTTAATCACATTGCTAAATAGTAGCTCAATGTCATAGTCTTTACTGGTCCTACACTCACACATTCTAACACATTTCACACAGTTTCAGGGTGTAATAATTAGTCATTAATAATTATTCTATCAACCAGGAATTAAATTCCACTTATTTAAGTGTATCTAAGTCTTAAGGAACTATATTGAGCCATTACATCACTTCCTGTTTCACTAGGATATAAAAATGAGGTTACACGCATACAATATCCCCTTTCCAAGAAGACAATGACCCAAAACATACCTCAAGATCCACACAGAAATGGTTCTGTGACAAAAAATATATATGTTCTGCCATGGCCATCTCAGTCAGACCTCAATCCAATCGAAAATCTGTGGGCTGATTTGAAGATGGCAGTTGATAAGTGCAAACCCAAGAATGTGAAGGATCTTGAAAGGATCTGCATAGAGGAATGGTCCAAAATCCCTCCAAATGTGTTCCTTAACCTTGTCAAACATTACAGGAAAAGACTCCATGCTGTTATCCTTGCCAGAGGTGGTTGCACTAAGTACTAAATGAGGAGTGCCAATAATTATGAAACCTTGATTTAGGTGACTTTTATTTTGTATTAAATAATTGTATGATTTTGGTTGGTTCCATTGAAACATTAATAAAGTACAGTATTGTTTATATTTTCTAAAATATTGTTTGTGCAGTCAGGGGTGCCAGTAATTTTGGAGCCCACTGTAGATGTGTTTTAGTGTGAAAATACTAAGATTACTGTCTCTCTCTCTTCTTTTCTCAGAGCCTGATGATGTGAGGCTGGTGGGAGGAGGCAGTCGCTGTGCTGGTGGAGTGGAGTGGTACGACCAGGGAGAGTGGAGGACTGTGGGAGCTGATGACAGGAACAAGGAGGCTGTAGCTGCAGTAGTGTGTAGACAGCTGGGTTGTGGCTCCACTGTTTCAGTACTACCTGGAAACACCACTAGAGGGTTTGGAGTTGACTGTTCTGGGTCTGAGCCTTCACTGAGGGAGTGTGGGGGAACAAATTATCTCCTTCCTGTAGTCACAGTGATCTGCTCAGGTAATATCAAGATATTATAATTATATTCAACTGATTTCCTTCATTCATACAACTTCCTCTGCACCTCTCACGATGACTATTTAGCTTGTAAATCTGCATTGCAAAACAGATCACTCAGTCAAGTAGGAATCAAATACAACTTAAATATCCCAGAATGCTTTTGTATTTGAGTGTTATCTCAGTGAACGTCTCTACTCACTGCCACTGTCACATGTCATGTTATTGTCATATCTAAATGAGGAAAGTAGTTGAGGAGCTACGTTTTCTTTTTCTCTCCTCTTGTTCCTGATGTCCTGCTTCAGCCTGATATCAACATATGTTGTCTCAGTGACTGTAGGCCCACTACTCATGTTGCCCTGTGAGGGAGGGTGGCTAGCACTGTTACATGCTGATGTTATTGTCATATCTATAGGAAACTAGTTGAAGAGGTTTTTCTTGTTCTCTTTTATTGTTACAGATCTCCTGGTCCAGCCTGATATCTTCCTGACTGACTCAATGGGAGGGATCTCCAGGGGCCACCAGGGGCCTGAAGTTTTTAGGGGCTACAACTTCACCATCACCTGCTCCACTCAGCCACAGTACCCAGGAGGCTCCTTCCTCCTCACGTTCACCGGCTCCAACAGAACCCAGACCCAGCCAGCTGTCAATCACTCTGCTGCCTTCCTCTTCCCTGCTGCAGATGACTCCCACCAAGGGAACTACAGCTGTGTTTATGACAATTATGTTTTCTCTCATAACTTCTCCTCTGAGAGTGAGCTCCTCTCCCTCACCGTCACAGGTAACTGAACATGATCCAGACTTATAACTTTGTCATTGACAGATTTCCCACAGATCTATGTGATGATGATCAGTCCCCTCATCAAAGGTGTTTCTGTTTGCAGCCTCTCCTCTGCCAGCCTTCATCATCAGACACGTTGTAGTGCTGCTGATCCTACTGACAGCCATCACCACCTTCTACCTGTACTACAAGGTAAAGACATTTACTCAGACGTTACAAGTCATTTAAATGTTTGTGTCTTTGAGCAGGGTTCAGATTCTACATTGGTCTATATCTCTGTTTAAGGTGTGTGATTAACCAGATGTGTATCTTTGACTTGTGTTGCACTATCTTGGGTTTGTTCTTCAGTACTGTACTGATTATGAGAGAACGAGAACGAGGGAGAGAACGAGAGGGAGAGAACGAGAGGGAGAGAACGAGAGGGGGAGAGAACGAGAGGGGGAGAGAACGAGAGGGGGAGAGAACGAGAGGGGGAGAGACACCAGTGGCAAGGTGACTGTGAACATGGATGTGTATCAAACAGGCACAACGACAGTACAGGGACAAAGTATGAGCAATTCAACGGCTCATACACGAGACGTATGTGGCAGGGACTCCAGACAATCCCAGATTATAAAGGGAAAGCTAGCCACGTATGGGACACCGACGCCTCGCTCCCGGACAAGATAAACACCTTCTCCCGCATTGAGGATAACACAGTGCCACCGACGCGTGTGGTGAAGGTAGGCAGCAACACCTCTGCCACCCTGATCCTCAACACAGGGGGCCCATAGGGGTGCGTGCTCAGCCCCTTCCTGTACTCCCTGTTTATCCATGACTGCGTGGCCACGCACGTCTCCAACTCAATCATCAAGTTTGCTGATGACACAACAGTGGTAGGCCTGATTAACAACAACAAGGAGACAGCCTACAGGGAGGAGGTGAGAGCCCTGGCGGAGTGGTGCCAGGAAAATAACCTCTCGCTCAACGTCAACAAAATTAAGGAGTTGATCGTGGACTTCAGGAGACAGCAGAGGGAGCACGCCCCCATCCACATCAACGGGGCCACAGCGGAGAGGGTGAAAAAGCTTCAAGTTCCTCGGCGTGCACATCACTGACAACCTGAAATGGTCCCTTCACACAGACAGTGTGGTGAAGAAGGCGCAACAGCACCTCTTCAACCTCAGGAGGCTGAAGAAATGTGGTTTGGCCCCTAAGATCCTCATGAACTTCTACAGATGCACCATTGAGAGCATCCTGTCGGGCTGTATCACCGCCTGGTATGGAACTGCACTGAATGCAACCGCAGGGCTCTCCAGAGGGTGGCGCGATCAGCCCAACACATCACCAGGGGCACACTGCCTGCCCTCCAGGACATATACAGCACCCGGTGTCACAGGAAAGCCAGGAAGATCATCAAGGAAGTCAGCCACCCGAGCCACAGCCTGTTCACCCCGCTACCATCTAGAAGGAGGAGACAGTACAGGTGCATTAAAACTGGGACAGAGAGACTGCGACAGCTTCTATCTCCAGGCCATCAGACTCTTGAACAGTCACCACTAGCCGGCCTCCGCCCAGTACCCTGCCCTGAACCTTAGTGACTGTTACTAGCTGGCTACCACCCGGTACTCAACCCTGCACCTTAGAGACTGCTTCCCTATGTACATAGTCATGGAACACTGGTCCCTTTAATAATGTTTACATCCTGTTTTACCCACTGTATATGCACAGTGCAGTCAGGAAGTATTCAGAGCCCTTGAATTTTGTACACATTTTGTCACGTTACAGCCTTATTCTAAAATTGATTAAATCTATTTTTTCCCTCATCAATCTACACACAATACCCCATAATAACAGTGACAACAGGTTTTTAGAAATGTTTGCAAATGTATTGAAAAGGGGAAAAAAATAAATACCTTATTTACATATGTATTCAGAGCCTTTGCTATGAGACTCGAAATTGAGCTCAGGTGCATCCTGTTTCCATTGATCATCCTTGAGATGTTTCTACAACTTGATTGGAGTCCACCTGTGGTAAATTCAATTTATTGGACATGATTTGGAAAGGCACACACCTGTCTACATAAAGTCCCGCAGTTGACAGTGAATGTCAACGCAAAAACCAAGCCATGAGGTCGAAGGAATTGTTGTGAGCTCCGAGACAGGATTGTGTCGAGGCAAGAGGCACAGATCTGGGGAAGGGTACCAAAACATCTGCAGCATTGAAGGTCAACACAGTGGCCTCCAGTATTCTTAAATGGAAGAAGTTTGGATCCACCAAGACTTTTCCTAGAGCTGGTCGCCCGGCCAAACTGAGCAATCGGGGGAGAAGGGCCTTGGTCAGGGAGGTGACCAAGAACCCGATGGTCACGCTGACAGAGCTCCAGAGTTCCTCTGCGGAGATGGGAGTATCTTCCAGAAGGACAACCAACTCTGCAGCACTCCACCAATCAGGCCTTTATGGTAGAGTGGCCAGACGGAAGCCACTCCTCAGTAAAAGGCACATGACAGCCCGTTTGGAGTTTGCCAAAAGACACCTAAAGACCTCAGACCATGAGAAACAAGATTCTCTGGTCTGATGAAACCAAGATTGAACTCTTTGGCCTGAATGCCAAGCGTCACGTCTGGAGGAAACCTGGCAGCATCCCTACGGTGAAGCATGGTGGTGGCAGTATCATGCTGTGGGGAGGTTTTTCAGTGGCAGGGACTGGGAGACTAGTGAGGATTGAGGGAAAGATGAGGAACAGAGCACAGTACAGAGATCCTTCATGAAAGTCTCTGAATGTCCTTGAGTGGCCCAGCCAGAGCCTGGACTTGAACCAGATCTAACATCTCTGGAGTGACCTGAAAATGGCTATGCAGTGATGCTCCACATCCAACCTGACAGAGCTTGAGAGGATCTGCAGAGAAGAATGGGAAAAACTCCCCAAATACAGGTGTGCCAAGCTTGTAGCTTCATACCCAAGAAGAGTCAAGGCTGTAATCGCTGCCAAAGGTGCTTCAACAAAGTACTGAGTAAAGGGTCTGAATACTTATGTAAATGTGATATTTCCGTTTCTTATTTTAATACATTTGCTAAATGTCTAAAAATCAGTTTTTGCTTTGTTATTATGGGGTATTGTGTGTAGATTGATGAAGAAAAAAAACTATTTAATCCATTTTAGAATAAGGCTGTAACGTAACAAGATGTGGAACAAGTCAAGGGGTCTTAGTACTTTCTGAAAGCGCTGTATATCCTGTATTCTAGTCATGGCTCATCCTATATAACTACTGCTGTACACACTTTTTCTATCCACATACTGTCTATACTGTCTTTACAAACCATTATATGTGTATATACACTGAGTATACCAAACATTAGGAACACATATTTACAGTATATATATATTTATATTCCAGACTCTGACACTGATTTCTTTATTTATTGTATTTTGATGGATTATGTGATTATTTATTTTGTTGCTAGGTATTACTGCCCTGATGGAGCTAGAAATACAAGCATTTCGCTGCACCTTCGATAACACCTGCAAATCTGGGACAAATACATTTGATTTGATTTGAAATGTCTGACTCTTGGTGCTGTGCCTCCCTAGACCACCAGGAGGCAGAAGAGAGTGAACAGGGTGAGCAGCATGGATCTTTATGTTGATGCCAATGCCATGGAGATGGTCTCTCTGAGCTCCAGAGCTGAAGCTGGACCGGGAGAGGAGAGAGCAGCCCAGGGGACTGAGTAGGAGTAGAATGATGCTGACCCTACATGCTGATCTTAGGTCAGTTTTGTGTTTTACATCTATGGTCAGCAGTGGACTGGTGTTTAAAATGTGGTGACAAACCTTAAGTGGTTCTAATTTTAACAACATGTTCAGAATTAGTTTATCTTTCTAGAACCTTGGAAGAAATCTAAAAGGAGTGACTGCAACCACCATTATTCCTAATAGTTAGTTTTTTGCTACCAGGGGAACATGGGATTTTGGTAACATGGGGTTTTGGTAACATGGGGTTTTGGGTAACATGGGGTTATGGGTAACATGGGGTTTTGGGAAACATGGGGTTTGGGTAACATGGGGTTTTGGTAACATGGGGTTTTGGTAACATGGGGTTTGGGTAACATGGGGTTTTGGGTAACATGGGGTTTTGGGAAACATGGGGTTTATGAAACATGGGGTTTGGGTAACATTGGGTTTTGGTAACATGGGGTTTGGGTAACATGGGGTTTTGGGTAACATGGGGTTTTGGGTAACATGGGTTTTGGTAACATGGGGTTTTGGGTAACATGGGGTTTTGGGAAACATGGGGGTTTGGGAAACATGGGGTTTGGGTAACATGGGGTTTTGGTAACATGGGGTTTGGGTAAATGGGGTTTTGGGTAACATGGGGTTTTGGGTAACAAGGGGTTTTGGGTAACATGGGGTTTTGGGTAACATGGGGTTTTGGGTAACATGGGGTTTTGGTAACATGGGGTTTTGGGTAACATGGGGTTTTGGTAACATGGGGTTTTGGTAACATGGGGTTTTGATTATTTTTAGAGAGTAGCTCAATTACGTCTGTTTTGTGTTCCAGAATGTATTGCTGCTTTTAGCTTTTGTCTTTATGTCTTTATCTTATTTAGTGTTTCTCTTAATGTTTCCATTATTAGTCCATGTATTATTATAATCATCTGTTCATTCTTTTGTATTTTGAAACATTTGAATAAAGGGGTCATCTTTTTCTCAAGTCATTTTGGTTTATTGTTGGGGATTGTTGTGTTGTTTACCTCTCATCATGTTATTGATTATAAGTGTTATGATATTGATTATGATGTAGATTATTGTTGTGATGTTGTTAGTAGTATATAGAGATAATGATGTTATTCTCTTATGATCTGTGGGTTACAGAGAAAGTATAGTACTTAGTGCAGGTCTGATATACAATAGATGGTGTTGTACAAATCAATCAATCAATAAGTAACGTAAATGACTATTGTTTTGTATTATATCAATGACATTAAAGTTATTGTTGACAAGTGCTAATTCTACACTGAGTATACAAAACATTAAGAACACCTGCTCTTTCCCAGACATAGACTGACCAGTTGAATCTGGGTGAAAGCTATGAAGCGTTATTGATGTCACTTGTTAAATCCACTTTAATCAGTGTAGATGAAGGGGAAGAGACAGGTTTAAAAAAAATGATTTTTAAGGATTGAGACAATTGACACATGGATTGTGTATGTGTTCCATTCAGAGGGTGAATCGGCAAGACAACAGATTTAAGTGTCTTTGAACAGAATATGGAAGTAGGGGCCAGGCAAACCGGTTTGAGTGTGTCAAGAACTACAACGCTGCTGGGTATTTTACGCTCAACAGATTGCCGTGTGTATCAAGAATGTCCTCCACCCAAAGGACATCCAGCCAACTTGACACTGTCACGGATTCAGCCGAGGCTGCTCCTCCTCCTTGCTCGGGCAGGCTTCGGCGTTCGTCGTCCCTGGAGTACTAGCTGCTGCCGATCGATGTTTCGGTGTTTGTCTAGTTTAGTCTTTATTGTTTACACCTGTTTCCCATTATGTTGGATTGTGTTCCCTATATTAACCCCTGTCTCTCATTGTTTGTTGTGTGTGGTTGTTTTCCGTGAGGTCTGCAGCTGCTGTTTTGTATGCGCGTATTGTTCCTCCCTGTTAGGAGGTTTTGTTTTGTATGTTCCTTTACTGTGCTAGTAAAGTACGTCTGCCAGTGGCTCGGTGTCCTGCGCTTGACTTCGTTCACCGCATACAAGTCACCTTGACAGACACAACTGTGGAAAGCATTGGAATCAACATGGGCCAGCTTCCCTGTGGAATGTTTTCGACACCTTGTAGAGTCCGTGCCCTGACAAATTGAGGCTGTTCTGAGGGCAAAAGGTGGGGGTGCAACTCAATATTAGGAAGATGTTTCTAATGTTTTGTACACTCAGTGGATAGTTGATGTGAGTTCAGATTATGTAGCTGTTACATGACTTACCCTTTCCAGATAAAGACCTGTTGCTCTCTAAACTGCCATGGAATCACTGAATGCTTTTAATAAACTCAGTCTTGTGTGATTTCCCCTCCAGTTTTTATTTCACAATGGTCAAGGGTTTATTGATCATTAGTGATTCCATCAGTGACACCAAACATCAGCTCAGCCCAGAGGTTCAGCACCTTGACCCTTAGTGACCTCTCCCCCAGACAGACAGACAGACAGAATGTCAGAGGCAGAATTCTGCATCTTCATATCACAATAACAGCTTTCTAATGTATCTGGAGGTGGTATGAATATCGCTCACACAGGACAACGACTCCCATTGTTAGGGGCATAGACATGAGCATCTTGTCACTATATACAGATCTCTGGACGGGTGGATACACTTTTACACCTGCTACGTTAGGTTAGATACACACAGACCACATGACAGAGGAATGTCCACAACACAACTACGAGAGGGACAGAGACAGTTGGTGAAAGTGGACCTCATCTACTCTGAAGAACTAGTAAAACGATTTGTTCAGACGGTTGTGCAGTATACTTAGACAGGCTAGCTAAATAGGATGACTAAAGACAGTACAGTATGGGGAACACATACACATCTGAAATAATTGATTATTTCATAGTGATTTCCTATTTTTCTATTGATCACTACCCAGTGTGGACCTGACAGGGACAATGGAATATTTTCAATGTTTTGGCAATTGAATGTTCACTCTTTTTGGCTTTGAAATTTCCATTAAAAAGCTAAAACCATTGTAACGCAATTTTTTCACAATGCATTTCATGTTTTTTTTTAATTATCGAATTCGAAAACCGTTACTATTGTTTTCTAATCGAACCGAAACCGAACAGACCTCAAAAAGCACTAATTGCTCAGCACTAACACAACACACACACACACACACACAACACACACACACACACACACACACACACACACACACACACACACACACACACACACACTCACACACACCACACACACACAAACACCTTTTGATTGTCTTTTCAACAGCAAGTTTTGTTTTTAAATTCTTAAAACAAAGACAGATTAGATGTTGTGGGACATAAATGTTCAATTATACCAATGTCATTAGTTCCTCCATTTAGCTGTATAGTGTCCTATTAGCATTTAGCTGTATAGTGTCCTATTAGCATTTAGCTGTATAGTGTCCTATTAGCATTTAGCTGTATAGTGTATAGCCCCGTGGGCCCTGGTCAATAGTAGTGAGTGCTCTATATAGGGAACAGGGTACCATTGAATATAGGGTGAAGTTTTCCCTACACGCTGATCTTGGGTTAGTTTTGCATTTCCCCCACTAATGGATAAGGTTAGGATTGGGGGAGGAGAAGCTGATCCTAGATCTGGACCTCGGGGAAACTTTACCTGTACTTTCTTCACTGCAGATTGGTGGGAGTATGAAAGATAAAAAATGAAATATTTCTCTCTGGGAGAAACTCAGCCAGTTACACCATTACCCACACACTCTGGGAGAATCTCAGCCAGTTACACTATGACCCACACACTCTGGGAGAATCTCAGCCAGTTACACCATGACCCACACACTCAGGGAGAATCTCAGCCAGTTACACCATGACCCAGACACTCTGGGAGAATCTCAGCCAGTTACACCATGACCCAGACACTCTGGGAGAATCTCAGCCAGTTACATCATTAAGTCCTGCAGACTTACCGGTATTCTTGGTGAAATGTTCTCATGATAGAATTGATGGTTGATCTTTTCAGATTGGGGTGAACTAACCTGGCAGCATCTGCCATGTCCTCTGTTTACCACATGGTCAATGACGATGGCCCGGACTTCATTAGACAACAGTGTGTCTCTGATGTCCACCTCTTTGACTTCTTAGATGGGACCCATGCCCACATTTGACGGGGCCCATGTCCACCTCTTAGACGGGGCCCATGTCCTCCTCTCTGACGGGGCCCATGTCCTCCTCTTTGACGGGGCCCATGTCCTCCTCTCTGACGGGGCCCATGTCCTCCTCTTTGACGGGGCCCATGTCCTCCTCTTTGACGGGGCCCATGTCCTCCTCTCTGACGGTGGCCCATGTCCACCTCTCTGACGTGGCCCATGTCCACCTCTCTGACGGGCCCCTTGTCCACGAGCTCTTTGGTTTCTTCCTCTCCCTTGCAATCTATCCTGCTGCATGTTGAAAGAAATTGGAAGTGTTCACACCCCCTTTTATATGGTGATTAATTGTGGTTCCCACTATGTGAAATCAATTAGCAATAATGACTAGTCATTATTTGGGTTTATCATGTAGCATACATGTAATTTAAATGTTTATACTTTACAAAAACATTTTATTTCTGTAGTTCTCTAAATCCATATGTAGTAAACAAAGGAGTTTAAAATATATAGGTTTACCAAACGGTTAAGTGATTAACCATTACAGTTTTTCCCAATTGTTAACACACGTTTGATGAAACTACATCTCTGATGTTAGCCAATTTCCCCAAACATCTTGCAAAATGAAACAGCAATCAAAATCATATACTCCCTGCTCAAAATGAAACTCTGCATACAAATGAGACACACACACACATCAAATGAATCTAACTTAGTGACAACCGAGATCACACTAATGTGACATTTTCAAAACACTACTATCAGAACCTATTTCAGTTTAAAGACTAAGATGTTTTTGCTACACTGTATATTGTTTGCGTACTGAGACAAGAAAGGAACACAAACGCAAAACTTTAAGTTGTATATTTTAACATGACTCAATACATGTCAAACAGCATACTGTAAGCACACAAACAGTAAAAATGCAAACGTACAGTAAATATATTTTGCATATGCAAAGGAAGAAAAACAGTCCTATTTGTACTACTGAACTGTATGTTAGATCAATTGAACAGAATATAAAGAAACTGTCAAAATACAGTCAAATCTAAATCATAAGACAAGAAACAAATACTCCATTGTGAAAACAAAATCACTCATGTCTGTTTTTTTAGCTACAGATTTCAATCAACATCCCAGGCGATATTCTCCTTGACCAGACAGCTTGATCTCTGCCAAGTTTCCTTCTATTGTTCTCTAAACACAGGAGTACTCACCTGTAGTCTTTTTGTCCATATCAAAGGTCTGATTGCAAAGTGAACATTTACTCAATTAGTGTTTGGACATGTGAAGAGAGAAAGTGATCAATGGGTAATTGAGCTTAGCTTGTTGAATATTGTTGCTTTTCATTTACAAACAATATATTTTAGTTGTGAAGGTTGTGTCAAAGGTAGAGAATTGTGTGTTGTGTTTTGCCAAATGTTTGTTATAGAATTGCAATCTGAGTGTAGAGCAAACCATGGGCCAGTAGCATTGCAGATTTGGTGTCTGGTTCTGATGAATGAGTTACAGGTTTGGGTCATTGGGCCTCATGGTCCAGTAGCATTGCAGATTTGGTGTCTGGTTCTGCTGAATGAGTTACAGGTTTGGGTCATTGGGCCTCGTGAGCCCGTTTTAGCGTGTAAACAATTGGGAAAAACTGTAAACTCAGTTGGATTTAGTGATGGTCAAATGTATTTAAACAAATGAGAATCATATGTAAAGTATTGTGAGCATTAAATTGTGAAAGGCTATTACTTTATATGAAAGGTATTTCTAGATGAAACACTGATTAGGTTTGGTGAAAAAGTTACTGTGTGATGTTGTGTGTTGTACTCAATTGAAAGTGGGCTTAAAGTTTTGAGAAAACAGCCTTTTTGATGATCAGTTTTGAGTTTTGTACTAAGACTTGTTAAATGTTACCACATACTTGTGAAAATAGCAAATAGTACCAAAGCGATTTTTAATAAAATAAATAAAAGTAAAATAAAATAAAAGTAAACTAAAGAGCAGATGAGTGTAAAAGTGTAAATAGTACTGTGAGTGAGTGTGTATATAGTGTGAATATATAGTAGTGTGAGTGAGTGTGTATATAGTGTGAATATATAGTAGTGTGTATATAGTATAAATATATAGTATTGTGAGTGTATGTAGGGTCAGTGCAGATAGTCCAGGTAACGTTAATTAACTATTTCTCAGTCTTATGGCTATTAAGCAGGGTCAGGATAATTAGCAGGGTCAGGGTTATGTTTACCCGAGTCCATAGGGGAAACGTCATTATGTTAACACTATTAACCATGCTGGCAGTCCAAGCATCTGGCTCATGCTGCCCCCTAGGGGTGGGATGTTGCTATTGGAAATAGACTGTCCTACTGTGGCCTAAGCTCCAGGGTTGTCCCTAGGCACAGATCAGGATCAGCTTCCCCAACCCCAAGGTCAAGGCAATAAGGGATCTAGATTTTGTCAAATTAATGTCAAAAGTATATTTTTTGTTGAGGCATTTTAGCTAATCCTAACCCTTTTCCTAACTTTAACCTAGTTCTCCTAACCTGCAACGTTAATTATCCTACCTGCTGCACAAATTCTCCTAACCTGCTACGAAAAGTCAAATCTGACGTTAATCTGACAAAAGCTGGATCCCTTCTAGCCATGACCCAACAGCAACACCGTCAGAACGATTAGTTACCGGAGTGTAACTCCAGTTCTATGAGTGGAGCGGAGCCCCATAGGGGATCTCTGCTCCTAGTGGTTTACCCTCTGCCCTAAGGCAGCATCAGCCTGAGACAAAATTATGCACACACCTGCAGCCAATAGGAGTACAGGTGTCCCTATAAGAGGGGATGCCTCCCCTCAATCAGCCTCCCGAGATATTTATATTCAGCGAGACTAGAGAGGGTTGGCAGGGCCTTAAGTCCTATGGGGCTCCGCTTCACTCATAGAACTGGAGTTACACTCCGGTAACTAATCGTTCTATATCGTGGAGCTCCGCCCCATAGGGGAGCTCTGCTCCTAGTGGTTTAAGGCGGAGCGTAGCGCTCCAAAATGTACTCCCTGCCGAGCCCAACACTTCCCATCAAAATGAAAAGATCAGGCCTAGCAATGGCTGCAACCAAGTCCCGCAGTACTGCAACTACTGAACCCATACGGGTGTCACAATATACCGCGTCATCGGTTAAAGACCCGCCCCACCTAGTCCAATGGCAATGCCAATGACTAGTGGGCAGATTTTTTTATTTTTTTATTTTTTTTATTTCACCTTTATTTAACCAGGTAAGCCAGTTGAGAATAGGTTCTCATCTCATTTACAACTGCGACCTGGCCAAGATAAAGCAAAGCAGTGCAATAAAAACAACACAGAGTTACATATGGGGTAAAAAACATAAAGTCAAAAATACAACAGAAAATATATATACAGTGTGTGCAAATGTAGCAAGTTATGGAAGTAAGGCAATAAATAGGCTACAGTGCAAAATAATTACAGTAGTATTAACACTGGAATGCTAGATGTGCAAGAGATTATGTGCAAATAGAGATACTGGGGCGCAAAAGAGCAAAATAAATAACAATATAGGGATGAGGTAGTTGGGTGGGCTAATTTCAGATGGGCTGTGTACAGGTGCAGTGATCGGTAAGGTGCTCTGACAACTGATGCTTAAAGTTATTGAGGGAGATAAGAGTCTCCAGCTTCAGAGATTTTTGCAATTCGTTCCAGTCATTGGCAGCAGAGAACTGGAAGGAATGGCGGCCAAAGGAGGTGTTGGCTTTGGGAATGACCAGTGAGATATACCTGCTCGAGCGCAGACTACGGGTGGGTGCTGCTATGGTGACCAATGAGCTAAGATAAGGCAGGGATTTGCCTAGCAGTGATTTATAGATGGCCTGGAGCCAGTGGGTTTGACGACGAACATGTAGTGAGGACCAGCCAACAAGAGCGTACAGGTCACAGTGGTGGGTAGTGTATGGGGCTTTGGAGACAAAACGGATGGCACTGTGATAGACTACATCCAATTTGCTGAGTAGAGTGTTGGAGGCTATTTTGTAAATGACATCGCCGAAGTCAAGGATCGGTAGGATAGTCAGTTTTATGAGGGCATGTTTGGCAGCATGAGTGAAGGAGGCTTTGTTGCGAAATAGGAAGCCGATTCTAGATTTAACTTTGGATTGGAGATTCTTTATGTGAGTCTGGAAGTTGAGTTTACAGTCTAACCAGACACCTAGGTATTTGTAGTTGTCCACATACTCTAGGTCAGACCCGTCGAGAGTGGTGATTCTAGTCGGGTGGGCGGGTGCCAGCAGTGTTCGATTGAAAAGCATGCATTTAGTTTTACTAGTGTTTAAGAGCAGTTGGAGGCTACTGAAGGAGTGTTGTATGGCATTGAAGCTTGTTTGGAGGTTTGTTAACACAGTGTCCAATGAAGGGCCAGATGTATACAAAATGGTGTCGTCTGCGTAGAGGTGGATCTGAGAGTCACCAGCAGCAAGAGCGACATCATTGATATACACGGAGAAAAGTGTCGGCCCAAGAATTGAACCCTGTGGCACCCCCATAGAGACTGCCATAGGTCCAGACAACAGGCCCTCCGATTTGACACACTGAACTCTGAGAAGTAGTTGGTGAACCAGGCGAGGCAGTCATTTGAGAAACCAAGGCTATTTAGTCTGCCAATAAGAATGCGGTGGTTGACAGAGTCGAAAGCCTTGGCCAGGTCGATGAAGACGGCTGCACAGTACTGTCTATTATCAATCGCGGTTATAATATCGTTTAGGACCTTGAGCGTGGCTGAAGTGCACCCATGATCAGCTCGGAAACCGGATTGCATAGCGGAGAAGGTACGGTGGTATTCGAAATGGTCGGTGATCTGTTTGTTAACTTGGCTTTCAAATACTTTCGAAAGGCAGGGCAGGATGGATATAGGTCTGTAGCAGTTTGGATCTAGAGTGTCACCCCCTTTGAAGAGGGGGATGACCGCGGCAGCTTTCCAATCTCTGGGGATCTCAGACGTTATGAAAGAGAGGTTGAACAGACTAGTAATAGGGGTTGCGACAATTTCGGCGGCTAGTTTTAGAAAGAAAGGGTCCAGATTGTCTAGCCCAGCTGATTTGTAGGGGTCCAGATTTTGCAGCGCTTTCAAAACATCAGCTGTCTGAATTTGTGTGAAGGAGAAGCGGGGGGGGCATGGGCAAGTTGCAGCAGAGGGTGCAGAGTTGGTGGCCGGGGTAGTGGTAGCCAGATGGAAAGCATGGCCAGCTGTAGCAAAATGCTTGTTGAAATTCTCGATTATTGTAGATTTATCGGTGGTGATAGTGTTTCCTAGCCTCAGTGCAGTGGGCAGCTGGGAGGAAGTGCTCTTATTCTCCATGGACTTTACAGTGTCCCAAAACGTTTTGGAGTCAGTGCTACTGGATGCACATTTCTGTTTGAAAAAGTTAGCCTTTGCTTTCCTGACTGCTTGTGTATATTGGTTCCTAACTTCCCTGAAAAGTTGCATATCGCGGGGGCTATTTGATGCTAATGCTGTACGCCACAGGATGTTTTTGTGCTGGTCAAGGGCAGTCAAGTCTGAGGAGAACCAGGGGCTATATCTGTTCTTAGTTCTGTATTTTTTGAATGGGGCATGTTTATTTAAGATTGAGAGGAAATTACTTTTAAGGAACAACCAGGCATCCTCTACTGACGGAATGAGATCTATATCCATCCAGGATACCTGGGCCAGGTCAATTAGGAAGGCCTGCTCGCTAAAGTGTTTTAGGGAGCATTTGACAGTGATGAGGGGTGGTCGTTTGACCGCGGACCCGTTACGGACGCAGGAAATAAGGCAGTGATCGCTGAGATCCTGGTTGAAGACAGCTGAGGTGTATTTAGAGGGTATGTTAGTCAGGATGATATCTATGAGGGTACCCATGTTTACGGATTTAGGGTTGTACCTGGTAGGTTCGTTGATAATTTGCGTGAGGTTGAGGGCATCTAGTTTGGATTGTAGGATGGCTGGGGGATTAAGCATATCCCAATTTAGGTCACCAAGCAGTACGAACTCTGAGGATAAATGGGGGGCAATCAATTCACATATGGTGTCCAGGGCACAGCTGGGGGCTGAGGGGGGTCTGTAGCAAGCGGCAACAGTGAGAGACTTATTTCTGGAAAGGTGGATTTTTAGATGTAGAAGCTCAAACTGTTTGGGCACAGACCTGGATAGTATGATAGAGCTCTGCATGCTATCTCTATAGTAGATTGCAACTCCACCCCCTTTGGCAGTTCTATCTAGACGGAAAATGTTATAGTTGGGGATGGAAATTTCAGAATTTTTGGTGGCCTTCCTGAGCCAGGATTCAGACACTGCTAGAACATCAGGGTTGGCGGAGTGTGTTAACGCAGTGAATAACTCAAACTTAGGAAGTAGACTTCTGATATTTATGTGCAAGAAACCAAGACTTTTGCGATTACAGAAGTCAGCAAATGATAGCGCCTGGGGAGTAGGAGTGATACTGAGGGCTGCAGGGCCTGGGTTAGCCTATACATCACCAGAGGAACAGAGGAGGACTAGAATAAGGATACGGCTAAAGGCTTTAAGAACTGGTCTTCTAGTGCGTTGGGTACATAGAATAAAGGGGGCAGATTTCCGGGTGTTATAGAAAAGATTCAGGGCATTATGTACAGACAAGGATATGGAAGGATATGAGTAAAGTGGAGGTAAACCTAAGCGTTGGGTAACAATGAAAGAGATATCATCGCTGGAGGCATCAATTGAGTCGGTCTCCGCGTGTATAGGGGGTGGGACAAAGGAGCTATCTAAGGCAGGTTTAGCTGGGCTGGGGGGTCTACAGCAGTGGCGGTTCTAGACACATTTTACTAGGGGGGCCAAGGAGGGGCCAGTGTTTAATCAGGGGGGCACACATAAAAAAACTGGCAACACATGATATTCAAAGATTATAAACTTTATTTTACTTTAAAATCATATGACATTTATTATAACACGTATTTTGTACAAGAGTGCAGATGCAAGAGAGATAGTGCCATAAAAATGAAAAAAATAAAAATAAAAAATAAAAAGTACAGGGTACAAATACAGGGTTCATATTCAATGTGAACAAAACTCCAGGATACAACAAAGGGTACAACAATGTGCCATTTCCTATTTATGGAAGCCCCACTACTGTGGACAGTTGATTCCACATTTTGTTTTAAGAAAGAAAACTTTGAGTGATTTATAAACAAAACACACTACCCTGTATCCATTTAGGTAAAATAAACCAAATCAGAAAAGAAATTCAATTCAAAGAGGCTTTACTAGCATGACCATATTGACATACAGTATTGCTAAAGCACATAAACAGGGAAACGTGTTACACATTAACATCCAGTAGTCCAATAGGATGCAGACAATAAACATTAAGTTAACATTCGTTTAAAAGCAACAATCATGTCAACACAATGTAGCAATATGAACAACACTGATGGATATCAGCAACAACATGAAAACAAGAATATTACAGCTGTGTGTGTGTGTGTGTGTGTCTGTGTCTTTGTGTACTTCACTGTCAGTTGATGAGCAGGTGTACAAAAAAAGGCTTTACAACATATATGGGCAAGTCCATTTAGGACAGCACATTTCCACCATA
The DNA here is from genome assembly GCF_964263955.1 of Coregonus lavaretus. NCBI lineage: Eukaryota > Metazoa > Chordata > Actinopteri > Salmoniformes > Salmonidae > Coregonus > Coregonus lavaretus. The sequence continues at coordinate 61,650 of NW_028162482.1, read as the reverse complement.
GTTCACATTAGGAAAAAATGACAGCATGAATGCTCACTAAACAAACATATACTACATATACCTTTTTATACACATTTTTTTTCAGTAATTTTTTAAGAGTGAAAGGGAAGTAAGCAATCGCTCATCATAGGATCATACATATTTCAGTTACAATATTAGTTACAATATTAGTGTTAGTTAGATCATCATGTCAAAGCTGGACCTGCAAAGTCTGAACGACACAAGTGTGCAATGATTGGAGTGATTTTGTTTCTTTTTTTTCTTGCTTTGCTTGTTTTCAAAAGGAAAAATCATAGTTGGTAAAAAATAAAATAAACTTTCGTTGAAAGGTATCACACTGTATAATTTACAAATATCTAAAGAGGTTTAGTGGATGCCATAAAACATCTGTGGAGCTTGAAGATTTGTAGTACATAGATGTTTGGCAGAGATAATTCAAAAGAATAAAATCATAAACTCTATCTATCTATCGAGAGAGAGAGAGAGAGAGAGAGAGAGAGAGAGAGAGAGAGAGAGAGAGAGAAGTGTTTCCTTAGAGCAGTACATGCAGCAATCACTTAATGGAGTGATGTCATAATGGGCCACAAAACTTTGGGGATGTGGATGGAAAGTTACAGGCAGGAGAGGGGAACAAACAGAAGCAGGTCTTGAGACATGAGTTTGCCCCTTTTTGAAAACCTCTTGAGAGAGGATTGGTGGGATATATATACATACATACAAACATACATACACTCTAGTAGTGTGTGGAACTACTGGTACTGTGAGGAAAAAAAGATAGATGATGTAAAATGAAAAATAAAACAAGCTTCAGCTTCTTAAGACACGGTGGGTTCATCTAAGTAGACACATGTAACTTCATGTGGACACCAGACTGTCTTTGTCTACACATCTAACTTCATATGGACCCCAGACCGTCTCTGTTTACACATGTAACTTCATATGGACACCAGACTCTTTGTCTACACATGTAACTTCATATGGGCACCAGACTGTCTCTGTCTACACATGTAACTTCATATGGACACCAGACTGTCTTTGTTTACACATTTAACTTCATATGGGCACCAGACTGTCTCTGTCTACACATGTAACTTCATATGGACACCAGACTGTCTTTGTTTACACATTTAACTTCATATGGGCACCAGACTCTTTGTCTACACACGTAACTTCATGTGGACACCAGACTAACTCCATTCATTTTACCGGTGGTATTGAGAACAGATAAACCCACCGTGTCTTAAGAAGCTCAAGCTTGTTGTTTTATTGTTCATTATATCTCTTTTTCCTCACAGCGGCACTCATACGCTACGAGCGTATATATCATATAGATACACTACAGCAACAGGATACCGCGGTTGTGCTGTCTGGCAAAACGGTGCGCCACTCTAATTTACCCGTGTAGAACGTTGCCGTGTAGAGCGTTGCATTTGTTCCGCTTTTGGCGCTCGCGTGTAAAATAGTTATAAATTCATAATTTTTTATTTGGTCAGCACGGGGGGGGCCACAGGGGTGGCCAGGGACATTTCCAGGGAGGCACGGGCCTCCCCCGGCCTCCGTGTAAAACCGCCACTGGTCTACAGTGAAATAGTACAATTAGAAATAACCGAAACAACAATAAGCTAACCATGTTTGGGCTGAGGCTAAACATAAACAGGATGTAGTACCGTAAAAAGGAACAGTCCAGCAGACATCAGCTGTATAGCTGAGTTATCATAAGGTCCGGTGAACAGCAATAGGATAGTTAGAGTAAGAGGCCACGGCTAGCGGGCCGGGGCTAGCAGATGGAATCTTCGTGGTTAACGTCGTAACCACATCAGACGATTTCGTCGGCAGACCAGTCGTGTAGGATCGGCGGGGCTCCGTGTCAACACTAGGTGGTCCCGTCCGGTTGACAGAGAGGTTGATAGCCGGGAGATGGGCCTAGCTCAGGATGATTAGCCAGACCACAGCGTCCATTCCGTTGCAGCTAGCTGGTAGCGATGAATCCGGAGTTAAAGGTCCAGTGATTCAGTGATTCCGGCGGAAAAACCGATATGTTCTGGGTCGACAACGCGCTGTGCAGACTGGCCGAATATCCGGTGATTAATGTCCAGTGACCAAATCAATCCCGCAGAAAAAAAATCCAATGCTCTGGGTGAAATACCGCCAGCTGTGGCTAATAGCAAGTAGCCAGTCAGCTGGCTAGCTAGTTTCAACTGGAGACTCCAGATAAAGGTAAGTCAATAATAGAATCCGTTCCACATTGAGTGAGGCGGGTTGCAGGAAAGTATATTTTGTAGAAGGATGAAAAGTCTGATAGGGAAATATGTACAAAAAATACAAAAAAACAGGGTATTTACAGGCTATTTACAGACACACAACAAAAACAGAACTGCACTACTACGCCATCTTGGTTGAGAATACAGGCCATACTAATCTGTACTAGCAGATAGATGGTACCTCAATATCCTGTTACAATACTACCGACCACTAATGGAATGACACAAAGTGTCACTCTACATTGTGTACACGGTAGGCCGCCTCACTCAATCAATGGAACCCCAGAGATTAGTGGGCAGATCCCAGAACATGATTCATACTAATCTGAACAAGCAGATAGATGACGTCACATTCCGTCAAATTGTCATGACCGGTCTAATAGTATCGTAACCAAGTTACTACTATTATCCCCCATCATTCCGCCTCACTCCAGTGAATCACTGGTGGGCAGATCAATACATGCCCTCTACTGTACTGAACCTGTCAGTCAGGAGTCATGCAAAAAATATGTCCTTCTATCAGAAGCGGACCTGATAGAGACCCTGTCTCCACAGTCCTGCATTCCTCTCCTCCTATCTCAAAGTCTCCCTTCAGCCACGCTGAGCACAGACTGAGCCAAAGAGTTAGAAGACATATCCAAGAGATAGAAACTGATAAATGGAGACGGTGTTGACCATGACGCCGCTCTACATATATCCTCTACCCCTGTTCCTCTGAAAAGGGCAGTAGAAGCTGCTACTCCACGAGTGGAGTGAGCTCTGATACCCTGAGGCAATTGTCGCCCCGCTGCCTCATAAGCTGTCTCAATGCCCTCACAGAGCCAATGAGACAGACGCTGTTTCGACAGTGGTCTACCTAGTGCAGCAGCACCATGACACACAAACAGCTGAGGCGATGACCTAATCGCTGCTGTGCGCTCGACGTAACACGCCAAGGCGCGTACTGGGCACAGGCGATGGAGCCTTTCCTCACTCCTCTCCCTATGAGGAGGGGGAGAAAAAGCCCACAGCTCCACGGTCTGTGATCTATATGAACTCCTAATAACCTTCGGCACAAATGCCGGGTTAGGACGTAACACCGCTCTGCTCAGATCGCCATTAATGGCCAGGCAGTTGGGTCTCGTCGAAAGAGCACACAAATCACTAACACGCTTAGCCGTAGTCAAAGCGAGCAACAGTGCTGTCTTCAAAGACAGCATCTTGAGGGGTATTTGATTCAATGGCTCGAACGGCGACTTACATAGCGCTTCGAGTACCAAAGCCAAATCCCACTGAGGAAGCGTGGCTCTAGGTGTTGGCCTAAGCCGCCGCGTTCCTAATAGGAAACGTTTCACTAGAGGGTGGCTAAAGACATTGTCTCTGCCAAACCCCTCGTGACAAGCTGAAATCGCCGCTGCAAACACCTTAATGGTGGCGGGCGATCTCTGCTTGTCAAACATAAGTTGTAGGAAAGAGAGAATACTCTCAACCTGACAGCTCATGGGGTCTACACCTTGTGTGACACACCATTGTGAAAACACGTTCCATCTACTGGCATACATCTTAGAAGTGGAACTGGCACGTGAACCCTGTATGGTCCTGATCACCGCATCAGATAACCCACGGCGCTCTAGCCTGTCCCTCTCAGCAGCCAGGCCTTCAGTGGTTGGCCGATTATGGGCAACTGCTCTTTCGTGCCCCCCGCCTGAGACAACGCGTCCCGTCGATGTGGAATTGGCCAAGGTGGCGCAATCAACATCTGACTCATCTCCGCAAACCAAGGAGCCCCTGGGCGATCGGGGGCTACCAGTATCACTGACAGCCCTCCTGACCTCACCCTGGCTAACAGTGGGAGAATGCAGGACAGCGAAGGGAATGCATACAGAAGAACTCTCTGCCACGGGTGGTGCGCAAAGGCATCTCTTCCTAGTGGCGGTTCTTCCTGTTCCCTCAGAGAGAACCATAGGGGACATTGCGCGTTCACACGTGACGCGAATAGATCCACCTCGGCTCTCCCGAACTGTTCCCAAATTTGGAGAACAATGTCCGGATGCAGACACCACTCGTCGTCTCGTGGACCCCCTCTTGACATGAGGTCTGCTCCTACGTTCAAGTAGCCCGGAATGTGTGCTGCTCTCAATGAGCGAAGGTGCTCGTGAGCCCACAGCCACAATTCCTCTGCCGCCCGATGGAGAGCAAGAGACCTGACTCCTCCCTGGCGATTTATGTGGGCTACTGTGGTCCGGTTGTCTGACCAGACCAGCACATCGCAACCCCGAAGGCTAGACGCGAAGTGGGTCAAAACCAGTCGAACCGTTTCCAACTCCAAGAGGTTGACGTGGCGACTCGAAAGAGGCCACACACCTCCTATCGCTTGGGTCTGACATGTCCCTCCCCATCCAGTCAGAGACGCTGACGTTTCATTAGTGTGTTCTGAACCAGAAGGAGGGGCAGAGACGTCAGTTAAACCCGTAACCGTCGTATTCCTGCCCTCCGTGAACGCAGCGCGGGTCTGATTTGCACTGACCGAGGCCACAGCCTGCGACAGGGCACCATCCCCAGCAAGCGATTGCGTCATCGTAGATGACTGAAATTCGCTATTAGAGCCCCTCACTACAATACTCCTAGGAGTCTGTAATATGAGGTCTCTATGAGGTAACACAAGGCGGCGCCTTGATACCTTCTTAACCTTCACCTTCTGTGTGTGTTCAACTCTGCACCTCTGATGGGTTGAGTCACGCTCAGTGTGGTGAGTATTAGCGCGTTCTGTGAGAGGTGGGGGCGCCGATACGTTGGTTATTCCCGTAACCTTAGTAATCCGGCCCTCCGTGAACGCAGCATGGGTCTGAATCGCACTAACCGAGACCTTAGTCTGCGATAGTGCGCCATCCCCAAATAGCGGCTGTGTCATCATGTCAGTGTCTGACCGAGACTGCAGCCTGCTATGTGAGACACTCACTACAGCACTCCTAGGAGTCTGTAATGTGAGGTTTCTATGAGGTAACACAAGGCGGCGCCTTGATACCTTATTTACATTCACCTCCTGTGTGTGCTCAGCTCTGCACCCCTGGTGGGCTGAGCTACACTCAGTGTGGTGAGCATCAGCGCATTCTGAGAGAAACGGGGCCGCCGATATGTTGGTTAAACCCGTAACCGTAGTATTCCGGCCCTCCTTGAATGCAGCACGGGTCTGAACTGCACTGACAGAGGCCTTAGCCTGAGACAGTGCGCCATCCCCGAATAGCGGTTGCATCATCCTGTCACTATTTGACTGAGACTGCAGCCTGCTATGTGACACACTCACTACAGCACTCCTAGGAGTCTGTAATGGGAGGTCTCTATGAGGTAACATCTTAAAATTAATATCCTTTTTTATACCTACCTTATGTGTGCGCTCAGCAACGCACCGTGGTGGGCTGAGCTGCACTCGAGTGGTAAGAGAGAGAGCAAGAGTGAGGAAGGTCGAACGCTCTCGGATGTATTATGGAAAAGGGGCTCTTTTTTTGACAAAGTCAGGTAGAGCCAACTCTTTATTACACACATCAACAAAAAACATTCTCCTCCATACACTCAACGGTAGGGTGGCGGGGAACAGTGGGCTCAGTCACACCAGGCGCTGTGCCGTCTTCCGTTCTCTCCCCCTCGCCGTGTCATAAACGGCGTCTCTTCTGGCCGCCCTTCGGGTGATGCCAGGATGACGCTTTAATGACCTCTCTCGCCGGCGGAATGGTCGGCCCCTCTGGCGCTGCGGGGGGGGGGGGGGGGAGGCCCGCTCCCTTGCTGCTGGAGGCCGCCGTCTGACGCCATGCTGTAGCGAGAGTAACGGCCGCCCTCCATCATGTCCACTTCCGGGTTGGAGGGAATGGGGGGCAGCTTAATCTCCCGCTGTTTAGCAGCCCACTCAATGAGACCTGAAAATTCAGAGCACAGAGAGGCTATGGCGTCATCATCCAGGGATGTAAATGACCTCACACTTTCCTGAGGGAAAAGGGGTGTTAAACATCTGGGTCAGTGGAATGAATTGTTCCAATAGAATATTCATTTCTTCCCCAATAGCCCTGTCATCCCCTGAGTCAGCGCCTTCAGATGATGCCTCAGAAGCTGAGGCTAACACTGATAGCACATCCTCAAGAAGAATATCCTCCCTAAAAATGCCCAACGCTGCTTCCTCTCCTTCAAAAAAGGAGGGCGCAGCTGGCGCATAGTGGGGGATTTAATGAGGCCGTCCCTGGCGTGCTGTGTCCCTCAACCCACGAAACATAAGTCGGGGGGGGGGGGGGGGTCGACAGCCACCAAGGGAAACAGCGACATTGAGCTCTGAAAAGAGCTTTTGTTAAATACTTACCCTATGGATAAGCTTGGTGTGCTCATTGTAGGACGACGTCGATGATCTGGAAATCAACGGCGTTTTCTTCGTCCTGAGTCTTCTCATCGTCTCTTCTTGGCTTCTTCAGTCTAGTCCAGTCGCTAAAGATAAAGGGAGGCTGATTGAGGGGAGGCATCCCCTCTAATAGGGACACCTGTACTCCTATTGGCTGCAGGTGTGTGCATAATTTTGTCTCAGGCTGATGCTGCCTTAGGGCAGTGGGTAAACCAATAGGAGCAGAGCTCCCCTATGGGGCGGAGCTCCACGATATAGAACTAACACGCATTCAACTGAATATCTTTTCATAACTGACTTCTCACCAGTGATGTCATCACAACCAGTAACCTTGTCCACTCTTCCACTCCTGGTATGGCTCAGCGTGACCTCTGACCTATGAAATGAATGATTTCAAAAACAGACAAAAGCAGAGGTATTAAATTATATATAAACTCATCTGCAAAGAGAGGTTCACCTTTCCACGGAAGGGGAATGTGTGTACACATGGGTGTTGTTGCGTCATACCAACGATAAGCCTATCTTCCCCATCACATCACGTGTGTTGTTGCACCATACCAACGATAAGCCTATCTTCCCCATCACATCATGAAAGGTCATGTTTATGTTCATTTCTCCTCTCTTTTGCCTAGGTGGCTCCACTAGGGTCCTCTCAGCCAAGTGGCTCCACTAGGGCCCTCTCAGTCAGCTGGTTCCCCAATCCTCCTCTCCCTTTCCCCTTCTCTTCCCCCTTTCCTCCTCTCCCACTCTCCCACTTTCCCCCTCTAATTTCTTCTCCCCCTCTCCCCCTCTGCCCCTCTCCTTTTCTCCCTCTTTCCCCCTCTCCCCCCTCTCTTTTCTTCTCCCCCTCTCCCCCTCTCCCCCCTCTCACCTCCTCTCCTCCTCTTCCCCCTCTCCCTCTCCTCCCCTCTCCTCCCTCTACTCCTTCTCCCTCTCTCCACCTCTCCCACCCTTTCCTCCTCTACCATTCTCCCCCTGTCCCTCTCTCCTCTCCCCCTCACCTCCTCTCACCCCTCTCCTCTTCTCCCTCTCTCCCCTCTCCCCCCTCTCCTCTTCTCCATCTCTCCCCCTCTCTCCACTCTCCTACTCTCCCTCTCTCCCCCTCTCCCCCTCTCCTCTTCTCCCTCTCTCCCCCTCTCTTTTCTTCTCCCCCTCTCCCCCTCTCCTCTTCTCCCTCTCTCAACTTCTCCCACCTCTCCTCTCCTCTCCCCTCTACCCCTCTCCCCCCTCTCTCATCTTCCTCTTTCCTCCTCTCCCCCTCTCCTCCTCTCCCTCTCTCCCCCTTTCCCCCCTCTCCTCTCCCTCTCTCCTTCTTTCCCCCTCTACTCTTTTCCATCTCTCTTCCCCTCTTCCCCTCTCCTCTTTCCCCTTCTCCCCCTCTCCCCCTCTCATCTTCTCCCTCTCTACCTCTCTCCACCCTCTCCTCTTCTCCCTTTCTCCCCCCTCCCCCTCTCCACTCCTCTCCATATCTCCTCCTCTCCCCCTTTCCCCTTCTCCCTCTCTCCCCTTCTCCCCCTCTCCTCTCCCTCTCTTCTCCTCTCCCCATCTCCTCTTCTCCACCTCTACTGTTCTCCCCCTCTCCCCCTCTCCCCCTCTCCCCCTTTCCCCCTCTCCTCTTCTCCCTCACTCCCCCTCTCCACCCTCTCCTCTTCTCGTCTCTCCCCCTCTCCCCCCTCCTCTCCTCTCCTCCTCTCCTCTTCTCACTCTCTGCTCCTCTCCCCTTCTCCTCCTCTCCCTCTCGCCATCTCTCCCCTCTCTCTTTTCTTCTCCCCTCTCCCCCTCTCCCCCTCTCCTCTTCTCCCTCTTCCACCCGCTCCCCCTCTCCTCTCTTCTCTTCTCCCTCTCTCCCATCCCCCTTCTCCTCTCTTCTCCCCCTCTCCACCCTCTCCCCCCTCTCCTCCTCTGCCTCTCTCCTCCTCTCCCCCCTCTCCTCCTCTCCCTCTCTCCCCCTCTCTCCCTCTTCTCTTTGCTAACTCTCCCCCTCTCCTCCTCTCCCCCTCTCCCGCTCTCCCCCCCTCCTCCACTCCCCCTCTCCCCCTCTCCTCTTCTCCCTCTCTGCTCCTCTCCCCCCTCTCCTCCTCTACCTCTCTCTCTCCTCCTCTCCTTTTCTCCTCCTCTCCCTCTCAATCAATTTTATTTTATATAGCCCTTCTTACATCAGCTAATATCTCGAAGTGCTGTACAGAAACCCAGCCTAAAACCCCAAACAGCTAGTAATGCAGGTGTAGAAGCACGGTGGCTAGGAAAAACTCCCTAGAAAGGCGAAAACCTAGGAAGAAACCTAGAGAGGAACCAGGCTATGAGGGGTGGCCAGTCCTCTTCTGGCTGTGCCGGGTGAAGATTATAACAGAACCATGCCAAGATGTTCAAAAATGTTCATAAGTGACAAGCATGGTCAAATAATAATCAGGAATAAATCTCAGTTGGCTTTTCATAGCCGATCATTAAGAGTTGAAAACAGCAGGTCTGGGACAGGTAGGGGTTCCATAACCGCAGGCAGAACAGTTGAAACTGGAATAGCAGCAGGCCAGGCGGACTGGGGACAGCAAGGAGTCACCACGGCCGGTAGTCCCGACGTATGGTCCTAGGGCTCAGGTCTCTCAGTTGGCTTTTCATAGCCGATCATTAAGAGTTGAAAACAGCAGGTCTGGGACAGGTAGGGGTTTCGTAACCGCAGGCAGAACAGTTGAAACTGGAATAGCAGCAAGGCCAGGCGGACTGGGGACAGCAAGGTGTCATCATGCCCGGTAGTCCTGACGTATGGTCCTAGGGCTCAGGTTCTCAGAGAGAAAGAGAGAACGAGAGAATTAGAGAGAGCATACTTAAATTCACACAGGACACTGGATAAGACAGGAGAAGTACTCCAGGTATAACCAACTAACCCCAGCCCCCCGACACATAAACTACTGCAGCATAAATACTGGAGGCTGAGACAGGAGCGGTCCGGAGACACTGTGGCCCCATCCGAAGAAACCCCCGGACAGGGCCAAACAGGAAGGATATAACCCCACCCACTCTGCCAAAGCACAGCCCCCGCACCACTAGAGGGAAATCCTCAACCACCAACTTACAATCCTGAGACAAGGCCGAGTATAGCCCACAGAGGTCTCCACTACAGCACAAACCAAGGGGGGGGGCGCCAACCCAGACAGGAAGATCATGTCAGTAACTCAACCCACTCAAGTGACGCACCCCTCCCAGGGACGGCATGAAAGAGCACCAGCAAGCCAGTGACTCAGCCCCTGCAACAGGGTTAGAGGCAGAGAACCCCAGTGGAGAGGGGAACCGGCATGGCAGAGACAGCAAGGGCTGTTCGTTGCTCCAGAGCCTTTCCGTTCACCTTCACACTCCTGGGCCAGACTACACTCAATCATATGACCTACTGAAGAGATAAGTCTTCAGTAAAGACTTAAAGGTTGAGACCGAGTCTGCGTCTCTCACATGGGTAGGCAGACTGTTCCATAAAAATGGAGATCTATAGGAGAAAGCCCTGCCTCCCGCTGTTTGCTTAGAAATTCTAGGGACAATTAGGAGGCCTGCGTCTTGTGACCGTAGCGTACGTATTGGTATGTACGGCAGGACCAACTCGGAAAGATAGGTAGGAGCAAGCCCATGTAACGCTTTATAGGTTAACAGTAAAACCTTGAAATCAGCCCTTGCCTTAACAGGAAGCCAGTGAAGGGAAGCTAGCACTGGAGTAATATGATCCAATTTCTTGGTTCTAGTCAGGATTCTAGCAGCCGTATTTAGCACTAACTGAAGTTTATTTAGTGCTTTATCCGGGTAGCCGGAAAATAGAGCATTGCAGTAGTCTAACCTAGAAGTAACAAATGCATGGATTAATTTTTCTGCATCATTTTTGGACAGAAAATTTCTGATTTTTGCAATGTTACGTAGATGGAAAAAAGCTGTCCTTGAAACAGTCTTGATATGTTCGTCAAAAGAGAGATCAGGGTCAAGAGTAACGCCGAGGTCCTTCACAGTTTTATTTGAGACGACTTTACAACCATCAAGATGAATTGTCAGATTTAACAGAAGATCTCTTTGTTTCTTGGGACCTAGAACAAGCATCTGTCACACCCTGGCCTTAGTTATCTTTGTTTTCATTAATATTTTAGTTAGGTCAGGGTGTGACATGGTGAAGTATGTGTTTTGGTTTGTCTAGGGGTTTGTAGGTTTATGGGGTAATGTCTTGTCTAGGTGTTTGTATGTTGATGGCTGCCTAGATTGGTTCTCAATTGGAGACAGCTGTGGTTTATTGTCTCTAATTGGGAGCCATATTTAAGGCAGCCATGGGCATCATGTGTTTGTGGGTAATTGTCTATGTTGAACGTTTGTTGCTTGTCTGTGCACTTACGTTATTTAGCTTCACGGTCGTTTGTTGTTTTGTAAGTTTTGGATAGTGTTCGGTTTCGTGTTTTTCTCTCTTCCAAAATTAAAGAGATGTATTTTGCACACGCTGCGCCTTGGTCCTCCTCTATGCTTGACGATCGTGACAGAATTACCCACCAATCTAGGACCAAGCGGCGTGTCAAGCGGCAACAGGACCCACCTACACAGGATTCATGGACATGGGAGGAGATACTGGATGGAAAGGGTCCTTGGGCACAACCGGGAGAAGTTCGCCTCCCTCGTGAAGAGCTGGAGGCAGCTAAAGCCGAGAGGAGGCGATATGAGGAGGCAGCACGGAGGCAAGGCTGGAAGCCCGTGAGCACTAGCCAAAAATTTCTTGGGGGGGGCCTTAAAGGGAGTGTGGCGAAGTCAGGTAGGAGACCTGCGCCTACTCCCTGTACTTACCGTGGAGAGCGAGAGTACGGGCAGACACCGTGTTACGCAGTAGAGCGCATGGTGTCTCCTGTACGCGTGCATAGCCCGGTTCGGTACATTCCAGCTCCACGTATCGGCCGGGCTAGATTGAGCGTTGAGCCGGATGTCATGAAGCCGGCCCAACGCATCTGGCCACCAGTGCGTCTCCTCGGGCCGGCTTACATGGCACCAGCCTTACGCATGGTGTCCCCGGTTCGCCTACATAGCCCGGTGCGGGTTATTCCACCTTCCCGTACTGGTCGGGCGACGGGGAGCATACAACCAGGTAAGGTTGGGCAGGCTCAGTGCTCAAGGGAGCCAGTAAGCCTGCACGGTCCGGTATTTCCGGCGCCACCTCCCCGTTCCAGCCCAGTACCACCAGTGCCTACACCACGCACCAAGCCTCCTGTGTGTCCCCAGAGTCCTGTGCGTCCTGTTGCTGCTCCCCGCACTAGCCCTGAGATGCGTGTCCTCAGCCCGGGACCACCAGTTCCGGCACCACGCATTAGGCCTTATGTGCGTCCCCAGGGTCCAGCATGCCCTGTTCCTTCTCCCCGCACTAGACCTGAGATGCGTGTCCTCAGCCCGGTACCTCCAGTTCCGGCACCACGCACCAGGCCTATAGGGCGTCTCGGCCGGCCAGAGTCTGCCGTCTGCCTAACGGCGCCTGAACTGCCCGTCTGCCCAACGCCGTCTGAACTGTCCGTCTGCCAAGCGCTGCATGAACTGCCCGTCTGTACTGAGCCTGCTAAGCCGCCCGTCTGCCATGAGCCTTCAGAGCCGTCCGCCAGACCGGAGACGCTAAAGCCTTCCGCCAGACAGGAGCCGCTAGAGCCTTCCGCCAGACAGGATCAGCCAGAGCCTTCCGCCAGACAGGATCAGCCAGAGCCTTCCGCCAGACAGGATCAGCCAGAGCCTTCCGCCAGCCATGAGCAGCCAGATCCGTCAGCCAGCCATGAGCAGCCAGATCCGTCAGCCAGCCATGAGCAGCCAGATCCTTCAGCCAGCCATGAGCAGCCAGATCCGTCAGCCAGCCATGAGCAGCCAGATCCGTCAGCCAGCCATGAGCAGCCAGATCCGTCAGCCAGCCATGAGCAGCCAGATCCGTCAGCCAGCCATGAGCCGTCCAGCCAGGATCCGCCAGAGCCGTCCAGCCAGGATCCGCCAGAGCCGTCCAGCCAGGATCCGCCAGAGCCGTCCAGCCAGGATCCGCCAGAGCCGTCCAGCCGGGATCCGCCAGAGCCGTCCAGCCAGGATCCGCCAGCCAGCCAGGATCCGCCAGAGCCAGCCAGCCAGGATCCGCCATTCAGTCCGGTGCTGCCCCTTAGTCCGGTGCTGCCCCTTAGCCCGGTGCTGCCCCTTATCCTGGTGCTGCCCCTTATCCTGGTGCTGCCCCATATCCTGGTGCTGCCCCTTATCCTGGTGCTGCCCCTTAGTCCGGTGCTGCCCCTTAGTCCGGTGCTGCCTCTTAGTCCGGTGCTGCCCCTTAATCCAGTGGGGTTAAGTTGGAGGGTGGTCATTTGGAGGAGGCTACGAAAGCGGGTAGTGACTATGGTGGGGTGGGGACCACGACCAGTGCCAGAGCCGCCACCGTGGACAGACGCCCACCCAGACCCTCCCCTAGACTTTATGCTGGTGCGCCCGGAGTTCGCACCTTAAGGGGGGGGTTATGTCACACCCTGGCCTTAGTTATCTTTGTTTTCATTAATATTTTAGTTAGGTCAGGGTGTGACATGGTGAAGTATGTGTTTTGGTTTGTCTAGGGGTTTGTAGGTTTATGGGGTAATGTCTTGTCTAGGTGTTTGTATGTTGATGGCTGCCTAGATTGGTTCTCAATTGGAGACAGCTGTGGTTTATTGTCTCTAATTGGGAGCCATATTTAAGGCAGCCATGGGCATCATGTGTTTGTGGGTAATTGTCTATGTTGAACGTTTGTTGCTTGTCTGTGCACTTACGTTATTTAGCTTCACGGTCGTTTGTTGTTTTGTAAGTTTTGGATAGTGTTCGGTTTCGTGTTTTTCTCTCTTCCAAAATTAAAGAGATGTATTTTGCACACGCTGCGCCTTGGTCCTCCTCTATGCTTGACGATCGTGACAGCATCTCTGTTTTGTCCGAGTTTAAAAGTAAAAAGTTTTCAGCCATCCACTTCCTTATGTCTGAAACACAGGCTTCTAGCGAGGGCAATTTTGGGGCTTCACCATGTTTCATTGAAATGTACAGCTGTGTGTCATCCGCATAGCAGTGAAAGTTAACATTATGTTTTCGAATAACATCCCCAAGAGGTAAAATATATAGTGAAAACAATAGTGGTCCTAAAACGGAACCTTGAGGAACACCGAAATGTACAGTTGATTTGTCGGAGGACAGACCATTCACAGAGACAAACTGATATCTTTCCGACAGGTAAGATCTAAACCAGGCCAGAACTTGTCCGTGTAGACCAATTTGGGTTTCCAGTCTCTCCAAAAGAATGTGGTGATCGATGGTGTCAAAGGCAGCACTAAGGTCTAGTAGCACGAGGACAGATGCAGAGCCTCGGTCTGACGCCATTAAAAGGTCATTTACCACCTTCACAAGTGCAGTCTCAGTGCTATGATGGGGTCTAAAACCAGACTGAAGCATTTCGTATACATTGTTTGTCTTCAGAAAGGCAGTGAGTTGCTGCGCAACAGCTTTTTCTAAAATTTTTGAGAGGAATGGAAGATTCGATATAGGCCGATAGTTTTTTATATTTTCCGGGTCAAGGTTTGGCTTTTTCAAGAGAGGCTTTATCACTGCCACTTTTAGTGAGTTTGGTACACATCCGGTGGATAGAGAGCTGTTTATTATGTTCAACATAGGAGGGCCAAGCACAGGAAGCAGCTCCTTCAGCAGTTTAGTAGGAATAGGATCCAGTATGCAGCTTGAAGGTTTAGAGGCCATGATTATTTTCATCATTGTGCCAAGAGATATAGTACTAAAACACTTAAGTGTCTCTCCCGATCCCAGGCCCTCGCAGAGCTGTGCAGATCCAGGACAGCTAAGCCCTGGAGGAATACGCAGATTCAAAGAGGAGTCCGTAATTTGCTTTCTAATGGTCATGATCTTTTCCTCAAAGAAGTTCATGAATTTATTACTGCTGAAGTGAAAGCCATCCTCTCTTGGGGAATGCTGCTTTTTAGTTAGCTTTGCAACAGTATCAAAAAGAAATTTTGGATTATTCTTATTTTCCTCGATTAAGTTGGAAAAGTAGGATGATCGAGCAGCAGTGAGGGCTCTTCGGTACTGCACGGTACTGTCTTTCCAAGCTAGTCGGAAGACTTCCAGTTTGGTGTGGCGCCATTTCCGTTCCAATTTCCTGGAAGCTTGCTTCAAAGCTCGGGTATTTTCTGTATACCAGGGAGCTAGTTTCTTATGACAAATGTTTTTCGTTTTTAGGGGTGCAACTGCATCTAGGGTATTGCGCAAGGTTAAATTGAGTTCCTCAGTTAAGTGGTTAACTGATTTTTGTCCTCTGACGTCCTTGGGTAGGCAGAAGGAGTCTGGAAGGGCATCAAGGAATTTTTGTGTTGTCTGAGAATTTATAGCACGACTTTTGATGCTCCTTGGTTGGGGTCTGAGCAGATTATTTGTTGCGATTGCAAACGTAATAAAATGGTGGTCCGATAGTCCAGGATTTTGTGGAAAAACATTAAGATCTACAACATTTATTCCATGGGACAAAACTAGGTCCAGAGTATGACTGTGGCAGTGAGTAGGTCCAGAGACATGTTGGACAAAACCCACTGAGTCGATGATGGCTCCGAAAGACTTTTGGAGTGGGTCTGTGGACTTCTCCATGTGAATATTAAAATCACCAAAAATTAGAATATGATCTGCTATGACTACAAGGTCTGATAGGAATTCAGGAAACTCAGAGAGGAACGCTGTATATGGCCCAGGAGGCCTGTAAACAGTAGCTATAAAAAGTGATTGAGTAGGCTGCATAGATTTCATGACTAGAAGCTCAAAAGATGAAAACGCCATTTTTTTTTTGTAAATTGAAATTTGCTATCGTAAATGTTAGCAACACCTCCGCCTTTGCGGGATGCACGGGGAATATGGTCACTAGTGTAACCAGGAGGTGAGGCCTCATTTAACACAGCAAATTCATCAGGCTTAAGCCATGTTTCAGTCAGGCCAATCACATCAAGATTATGATCAGTGATTAGTTCATTGACTATGACTGCCTTTGAAGTGAGGGATCTAACATTAAGTAACCCTATTTTGAGATGTGAGGTATCACGATCTCTTTCAATAATGGCAGGAATGGAGGAGGTCTTTATCCTAATAAGATTGCTAGGGTGAACACCGCCATGTTTAGTTTTGCCCAACCTAGGTCGAGGCACAGACACAGTCTCAATGGGTATGGCTGAGCTGACTACACTGACTATGCTATTGGCAGACTCCACTAAGCTGGCAGGTTGGCTAACAGCCTGCTGCCTGGCCTGCACCCTATTTCACTGTGGGGCTAGAGGAGTTAGAGCCCTATCTATGTTGGTAGATAAGAGGAGAGCACCCCTCCAGCTAGGATGGAGTCCGTCACTCCTCAGCAGGTCAGGCTTGGTCCTGTTTGTGGGTGAGTCCCAGAAAGAGGGCCAATTATCCACAAATGTTATCTTTTGGGAGGGGCAGAAAACAGTTTTCAACCAGCGATTGAGTGCTGAGACTCTGCTGTAGAGCTCGTCACTTCCCCTAACTGGGAGGGGGCCAGAGACAATTACTCGATGCCGACACATCTTTCTAGCTGATTTACACGCTGAAGCTATGTTGCACTTGGTGACCTCTGACTGTTTCATCCTAACATCGTTGGTGCCTCTCTCTCCCTCTCCCCCTCTCCTCCTCTTCCTCTCTCCCCCCTCTCCTCTTCCTCTCTCCCCCTCTCCCCCTCTCCTCTTCTCCCCCTCTCCTCCTCTCCCCTCTTCTCCCTCTCTCCTCCTCTCCACCCTCTCCTCTTCTCCCTCTCTCCCCCTCTCCCCCATCTCCTCTCCTCCTCTCCTCCTCTCCTCCTCTCCCCTTCCTCTCATCTCCCTCTCTCAACCTCCTCTCCCTCTCTCCTCCTCTCCCCACTCTCCTCTCCTCTGCCACATTACTCTCTTCCTCCTCCCTCCCTCCCTCTTCCCCTCTTCTTTTCCCTCCCCTTACATTATATAATATATATTTGAGGAGGGGAGGGAGAGAGAGAGAGAGAGGGAGGGAGGGAGGAGGAAGAGAGTAATGTGGCAGACGTTGAGAGGGGGAGGGAAAGGGGAGGAGAGAGGGAGGAGAGGGAGAGATGGGAGAGAGAGAATATATTATTATCACTGACTTCTCACAAGTGATGTCATCATAACCAGTAACCTTTTCCACTCTTGGCCCACCCCAGCCTGACCCTGACATATAGCATCAGGCCTGTTGAGTTGACTTGGGTAACAGACCTCTAGCTTCTACACCACATCCCCACTTCTCCTGCTCTAACATGAGACCTCATCAGTACTCATTTTGGGTGCTGGTACTGTTTATATTTAGGTGCTGGAACATTAACCAATATTCTATAAGAGGTGAACTCAAGCAGTAGAAAGTTTTATGTGACTTTCCCAAGTCAAGCACTGATGATAATGTAAGATATTATAGCACACACTATGTGAACTTTGCTGCTCTGTCAGCAGTTTCCTGTGGGGGTTTTCAAAACAGATCATTTTGCGTTCATTTTGAGTTCAACCAGTGATCCAAGATAAGTTGCTAAGAAGTTTATCTCACATCAAAGACCTAATGAACTAATGAGATAGAAGTCATATAGCCTAGCAGTATTGTCCACTCTTCAGTCCACTCTTCATGACTGTAGACTTGTATAGCTCAGTGGAGCCCCAGTTAGAGACAGATATGATACCTGCAGTGATATTGATGATCTTGTTCTGGAGCACAGGTAGGATGCTGTTATACTGATATACACTTATGACAGTTACTGAGATAGAGGAGGGAGTGGGGAGAGAGAGGAGGGAAGGGAGAGAGGATGGAGTGTGGAGAGAGAGGAGGGAAGGGAGAGAGGAGGGAGTGGGGAGTGGGGAGAGAGAGAGAGAGGAGCAGAGCGAGAGAGAGAGGGGGGAGAGAGATGAGTAGAGAGAGATAGAAAGAGAGAGAGGAGTAGAGAGAGAGAGAGAGAGAGAGAGAGAGGAGTAGAGAGAGCGAGAGAGAGGAGGGGAGGGGAGGGGAGGGGAGAGAGGAGGGAGTGGGGAGCGATGGGAGGGGAGGGGACAGAGCATAGCCATATACACTTGTGACAGTTACTGAGATATGATTTATATTGTAAGATATATGATCATTTACAGGGCTAGTAAAAGAAAATACAACTGAAAGCAGACAGTAAAAACCTCAAAGTCTCAAAGCAGGACAATGACGTTATCACCTGTAAATGTACTTTACTGTAGCATAACTGTCCATCTGGGGACAGGCACTAATGTCAGTTAAGTTGTGATGGTGTCATGCATCTGACTGTTGTATATTCAGTGTGTCAATGATTGATTGTATATGTCTCTATGTAAATGAAAGAGAGTATATATTATATATTTTATATTGGTCATCTGTTGGAGGGGGGGGGGGTAAATGCTAGATGCCACAAAACACACACCCCGCACACACACACACATTCAGGGGAATGTCTTTACACAAAGCCACACTGAGACACTTTGGACTAACTCCTTGATGAGATCCACAACAAGGGACTTTTTTAATGCCTTCCAAGGCCTGTCTTAATGAATTGGACCTGGAGTTCCTATCAGCTCAAAACAATTAGTTTGAATGTCGTATAGAGCTGCTCTTTCTTTTTAAACAATCTTAAGAGCTCTCATTTTATTGTGAGGAACTGTAGTTTATCAGACCTTTTTCTGTTCTGTCCTCTGTTGTGTGAGTGATCAGGTCACAGACTCAGGTCTGTTCCAATGATAGAGGTCTGTGACCTGAGTCAAGATCAACAAGCCTGATGCTATATGTCAGGAAGAGAGAGAGAACTAGAGAGAGAGAGAGAGAGAGTGTGAGAGAGAGAGGAGAGAGAACGAGGAGAGAGGAGGGTGTGGGGAGAGAGAGGAGGTGAGGGGACAGAGAGTAGGGAGTTGTGGGAGAGAGGAGGGAGTGGAGCGAGAGAGGAGGGAGTGGGGAGAGAAAGGAGGGAGTGGGGAGAGAGAGGAGTGAGTGGTGTTCAATTAGAGTTCAATGTGTCAAATCGGAGGGCCTGTTGTCTGGACCTATGGCAGTCTCTATGGGGGTCCCACAGGGTTCAATTCCCAGGCCGACCCTATTCTCTGTGTATATCAATGATGTCGCCCTTGCTGCTGGTGACTCTCAGATCCACATCTACGCAGACGACACCATTTTGTATACATCTGGCCCTTCATTGGACACTATGTTAACAAACCTCCAAACGAGCTTCAATGCCATACAACACTCCTTCCGCAGCCCCCAACTGCTCTTAAATGCTAGTAAAACTAAATGCATGCTCTTCAATCGAACGCTGCTTGCACCCGCCCGCCCGACTAGAATCACTCGGCGGGTCTGACTTAGAATATGTGGACAACTACACATACCTTGGTGTCTGGTTAGACGGTAAACTCTCCTTCCAGACTCACATTAAGCATCTCCAATCCAAAGTTAAATCTAGAATCTGCTTCCTATTTCGCAACAAAGCCTCCTTCACTCATGCTGCCAAACTTGCCCTCGTAAAACGGACTATCCTACCGATCCATGACTTCGGCAATGTCATTTACAAAATAGCCTCCAACACTCTACTCAGCAAATTGTATGTAGTCTATCACACTGCCATCCGTTTTGTCTCCAAAGCACCATATACTACCCACCACTGTGACCTGTACGCTCTTGTTGGCTCGTCCTCACTACATATTCGTCGCCAAACCCACTGGCTCCAGGCCATCTATGAATCACTGCTAGGCAAATCCCTGCCTTATCTTAGCTCATTGGTCACCATAGCAACACCCACCCGTAGTATGCGCTCCAGCAGGTACAGTGGGGAAAAAATGTATTTAGTCAGCCACCAATTGTGCAAGTTCTCCCACTTAAAAATATGAGAGAGGCCTGTAATTTTCATCATAGGTACACGTCAACTATGACAGACAAAATGAGAATTTTTTTCTCCAGAAAATCACATTGTAGGATTTGTAATTTATTTATTTGCAAATTATGGTGGAAAATAAGTATTTGGTCAAAAACAAAAGTTTCTCAATACTTTGTTATATACCCTTTGTTGGCAATGACACAGGTCAAACGTTTTCTGTAAGTCTTCACAAGGTTTTCACACACTGTTGCTGGTATTTTGGCCCATTCCTCCATGCAGATCTCCTCTAGAGCAGTGATGTTTTGGGGCTGTCGCTCGGCAACACAGACTTTCAACTCCCTCCAAAGATTTTCTATGGGGTTGAGATCTGGAGACTGGCTAGGCCACTCCAGGACCTTGAAATGCTTCTTACGAAGCCACTCCTTCGTTGCCCGAGTGGCGTGTTTGGGATCATTGTCATGCTAAAAGACCCAGCCACGTTTAATCTTCAATGCCCTTGCTGATGGAAGGAGGTTTTCACTCAAAATCTCATGATACATGCCCCCATTCATTCTTTCCTTTACACGGATCAGTCGTCCTGGTCCCTTTGCAGAAAAACAGCCCCAAAGCATGATGTTTCCATCCCCATGCTTCACAGTAGGTATGGTGTTCTTTGGATGCAACTCAGCATTCTTTGTCTTCCAAACACGACGAGTTGAGTTTTTACCAAAAAGTTATATTTTGGTTTCATCTGACCATATGACATTCTCCCAATCCTCTTCTGGATCATCCAAATGCACTCTAGCAAACTTCAGAAGGGCCTGGACATGTACTGGCTTAAGCAGGGGGACACGTCTGCACTGCAGGATTTGAGTCCCTGGCGGCGTAGTGTGTTACTGATGGTAGGCTTTGTTACTTTGGTCCCAGCTCTCTGCAGGTCATTCACTAGGTACCCCCGTGTGGTTCTGGGATTTTTGCTCACCGTTCTTGTGATCATTTTGACCCCACGGGGTGAGATCTTGCGTGGAGCCCCAGATCGAGGGAGATTATCAGTGGTCTTGTATGTCTTCCATTTCCTAATAATTGCTCCCACAGTTGATTTCTTCAAACCAAGCTGCTTACCTATTGCAGATTCAGTCTTCCCAGCCTGGTGCAGGTCTACAATTTTGTTTCTGGTGTCCTTTGACAGCTCTTTGGTCTTGGCCATAGTGGAGTTTGGAGTGTGACTGTTTGAGGTTGTGGACAGGTGTCTTTTATACTGATAACAAGTTCAAACAGGTGCCATTAATACAGGTAACGAGTGGAGGACAGAGGAGCCTCTTAAAGAAGAAGTTACAGGCCTGTGAGAGCCAGAAATCTTGCTTGTTTGTAGGTGACCAAATACTTATTTTCCACCATAATTTGCAAATAAATTCATAAAAAATTATACAATGTGATTTTCTGGATTTTTTTTTCTCAATTTGTCTGTCATAGTTGACGTGTACCTATGATGAAAATTACAGGCCTCTCTTGCACAATTGGTGGCTGACTAAATACTTTGTTTCCCCACTCTATATCTCACTGGTCATCCCCAAAATCAACACCTCCTTTGGCCGCCATTCCTTAAAGTTCTCTGCTGCCAATGACTGGAACAAATTGCAAAAATCTCTGAAGCTGGATACTCTTATCTCCCTCACTAACTTTAAGCATCAGTTGTCAGAGCCCCTTACCGATCACTGCACCTGTACACAGCCCATCTGAAATTAGCCCACCCAACTACCTCATCCCTATATTGTTATTTATTTTACTCATTTTCACCCCAGTATCTCTATTTGCACATCATCTCTTGCACATCTATCATTCCAGTGTTAATACTAATTGTAATTATTTTGCACTATAGCCTATTTATTGCCTTACCTCCATAACTTTTACATTTGAACACACTGTATATATATTTTCTGTTGTATTTATGACTTTTTGTTTTGTTTTTACCCCATATGTAACTATGTGTTTTTATCGCACTGCTTTGCTTTATCTTGGCCAGGTCGCAGTTGTAAATGAGAACTTGTTCTCAACTCGCTTACCTGGCTAAATAAAGGTGAAATAAAAAAAAATTAAGTAAAAGTGGAGAGAGAGAGGAGGGAGAGGAATAGGGAGTGGGGAGAGAGAGGTGGGGAGGGGACATAGAGGAGGGAGTGGGGAGAGAGAGGAGGGGAGGGGAGGGGACAAAGAGGAGGGAGTGGGGAGAGAGAGGAGGGAGTGGGGAGAGAGAGGAGGGGAGGGGACATAGAGGAGTGAGTGGGGAGAGAGTGGAGGGAGTGGGGGGAGAGAGGAGGGGAGGGGGAGAGAGAGGAGGGAGTGGGGAGAGAGAGTAGTGGAGGGGACATAGAGGAGGGAAATGGGGAGAGAGAGGAGGGAGTGGGGAGAGAGAGGAAGGAGTGGGCAGAGAGAGGAGGGAGTGGGGGGAGAGAGGAGGGGAGGGGGAGAGAGAGGAGGGAGTGGGGAGAGAGAGTAGGAGAGTGGGGAGAGAGAGGAGGGAGTGGGGAGAGAGAGGAGGGAGTGGGGAGAGAGAGTAGGGGAGGGGACATAGAGGAGGGAGTGGGGAGAGAGAGGAGGGAGTGGGGAGAGAGAGGAGGGGAGGGGGAGAGAAAGGAGGGAGTGGGGAGAGAGAGTAGGGAGTGGGGAGAGAGAGGAGGGGAGGGGACATAGAGGAGGGAGTGGGGAGAGAGAGGAGGGGAGGGGGAGAGAAAGGAGGGAGTGGGGAGAGAGAGGAGGGAGTGGGGAGAGAGAGGAGGGGAGGGGGAGAGAAAGGAGGGAGCTCTCCTTGTCCCAGAATCGCTCAGAATGCACCGCACAGCCCATTGACCTAGTATGGGCATCGTTTCCCATCTCCTCCAAGTATATCTGCTGTTGTGAATGTTAGACTCCACTCTGTGAGCGACATCGATCTGCAGGAGATTGTAGACTCCTAAATTGATTGTGCAGTTTGTTTAGGCGATTTTACAGCTAGCTAGCTACTTCACATGCTAATATTGTATTTTTATTATTTGTGTAGCCAGCCCTGTTGTATAAATATTTGACTCAAAAATTAGTCAACTTAAAAATATTTCTCAAGAGACTGCAACTTGTGAATTTAGAAATTATACTTTTATTATTCGCATAACAAAGCCGAGCTTGCTCCATGGAGCAACTGTCTTCCTTTGGCTTAGAGCTCCCTTTTATACACAAATGCATAATCATGTTACATAGCATATAAAGTCACTCCCCTTAGGGCAAATTATTAACTCATTTTAGTGCCACTCTACCCTTATCTTTCAATGTCCAGAGGTCACATGTGGTTTACTCCAAAAGGCCATGGGCGCTTTTCCATATGAGGCCTCTTCCCTAATCTCATTATATTGGTGGCAGACCCTTTCTTAAAAACAATACACATACATACATTAATGCATGTTTACACACTGTATTGGCTATATTCCGTATTTGAGCTGCATCTGGATTACAAAATGTCAATCATGTTTACTATATTTTACCTTTGACATTTCCCAACTTTTTGCCTTAATGATACATAATTTATTACCATAGCCCATAGAGAGAGCATTGCATTGTGGATTTTGTAGTCTACTTGAGCTGCAACAGATTTCCACAACGAGTTTCCATGTTGCTACCAACATTATTATAACGCCAAAATGAAACATTTGTTTACAAAAATTGTTTGCACATATTAGTGTTATTTAACACTGTAAATTAAAGGAATGAGTGGCTTTGTGTGGATTTCTCCTTTAATGTGTAGATTTTCATTTTGTATGTCATGATTTTCTTCATTCTTTGGTTGAGTTTGTTTGTCTTTATACTTCCTTGTTGATTGTAGGCCAAAGTAATTCCTTTGATGTATGCCTTATATTTCAATGCATGTGTAGGATTTATCTGGGATAGTTTGCATTCACAGTCAGCTGTTTTATGCTCCAGTTACTTTCCCATTGATGTCAGTATTTGAAGTCAGCCTTTGAATCGTGTATTATGCATCTATTTCATTGCACTGTATGCACTGTTCCACAAGTAGGCTAAATGAGTCAATGGGGAGGTTGAGTAGTGAGATGAGGTTGAGTAGTACATTGTACACTCCATTCCACAGACCTTTAAACCTAATATGAACCTAATATTGCAGTGATAATTCATGTCTGGGGTCATTTTGTTAGTTTTTGCTGTTCTCCAAATAGTATTTTCGAGTTTTTAAGTACAGTAAATGAGCTTCAACTGGTGGGGGGATTTCTGCACAGCCCATTTAGCCATACCCTAGGTTTAGCTGCATTTCAACACACCCCATTTAGCCATACCCTAGGTTTAGCTGTATTTCTACACCCCCAAACTACTTCCTGCGGCTATTGGACAGAGGGGGAGGGGAGGGGAGATGGAGAGTGAGAGAGAAGAGGAGTAGAGAGAGGGAGATGTCTAAAGAGATAGGGCTGACAGACTAACACGCAGTCAACTGAATATCTTTTCATAACTGACTTCTCACCAGTGATGTCATCATAACCAGTAATCTTTTCCACTCTTCCACTCCTGGTACAGCTCAGCTTGACCTCTGACCTATGAAATTAATGATTTCAAAAACAGACAAAAGCAAAGGTAATAAATTATATATAAACTCATCTGCAAAGAGAGGTTCACCTTTCCACGGAAGGGGAATGTGTGTACACATGGGTGTTATTGCATCATACCAACTATAAGCCTATCTTCCCCATCACATCACGTGTGTTGTTGCACCATACCAACTATAAGCCTATCTTCTCCATCACATCATGAAAGGTCATGTTGATGTTCATTTCTCCTCTCTTTTGCCCCTCCCCATCTCCCTCTCTCTCTCTCAGTTCAATTCAAAGGGGTTTCATTGACATGGGAAGCATATGTTAACATTGAAAAAGCAAGTGAAATAAACAATCACAAACAGTAAACTTAAAACACACAAAAGTTTCAAAAGATAAAGTAATTTGAAATGTTAATAATTTAACTATATAAAAAAACAAAAAATAAAAATGAGTGTATCAGTCCTGACCTGTATAGGCCGTCGGTCAATACACTGTAAATGAAATATAAACTAGCTGGCTCCACTAGGGCCCTCTCAGCCAGCTGGCTCCACTAGGCCCTCTCAGCCAGCTGGCTCCACTAGGGCCCTCTCAGCCAGCTGGCTCCACTAGGCCCTCTCAGCCAGGTGGCTCCACTAGGGCCCTCTCAGCCAGCTGGCTCCACTAGGGTGCTCTCAGCCAGGTGGCTCCACTAGGGCCCTCTCAGCCAGGTGGCTCCACTAGGGCCCTCTCAGCCAGCTGGTGTTTGTAGGAGAGTGTGAGCTGTCTGTGCAAAAAGTAGAAGTACAAATGGCTGAGAGTTTTGATAACTATATAAAAGAAAGATTAAAGTATTTTCACTGCCTTTCAACATTAAGGAACTTTAAGCCAATATTCTATAAGAGGTGAACTCAAGCAGTAGAAAGTTAGAGGTGATATTATATAACACACTATGTGAAACATTGCTGCAAGACAGATCAGTTTGCTGTGTTTAGCTGGGCTCAACCACTGATCCAAGATAAGTTGCTCAGAAGTTTATCTCACATCATGAGAGGGCCTAGTGGAGCCAGTGGGTTCGATCCCCGGGACCACCCATACACAAAAATGTATGCACGCATGACTGTAAGTCGCTTTGGATAAAAGCGTCTGCTAAATGGCATATTATTATTATTTTATCATTGAAGTAAGGAACTAATGAGATAGAAATCATATAGCCTAGCAGTATTTTCCACTCTTCAGTCCACTCTTCATGACAGTAGACTTGTATAGCTCAGTGGAGCCCCAGTTAGAGACAGATATGATACCGGCAGTGATATTGATGATCCTGTTCTCGAGCATATGTTTTGATATTGTAAGATATATGATCATTTGCATGGTTAGTAAATAACATGCAACTGGATGCAGACAGTAAAAATCTGTCTTAAAGCAGGACAATGATGTAATCACCAGTAAATGTAATTTACTGTAGCATAACTGTCACGATCGTTGACGGAAGCGGACCAAGGCGCAGCGTGATAGGCGTACATACTTTATTTAGTACACACACGAACCAAAACAATAAACCAAACGATACGTGAAGTCCTAGGTCATAACACAAACCAAACGGAACAAGATCCCACAAAATAACAGTGCCAAACAGGCTGCCTAAGTATGGTCCCCAATCAGAGACAACAAGCAACAGCTGCCTCTGATTGGGAACCACCCTGGCCAACATAGATCTAAACGATCTAGAACACAAACATAGAAAACTAAACAATGAAACCTACACACCCTGGCTCAACATTAAAGAGTCCCCAGAGCCAGGGCGTGACAGGCCCCTCACCCCCTCTCTCTCTCTCACTCTCTCTCTCAGTTCAATTCAAAGGGGTTTCATTGACATGGGAAGCATATGTTAACATTGACAAAGCAAGTGAAATAAACAATCACAAACAGTAAACTTTAAACACACAAAAGTTTCAAAAGAGAAAGTCATTTGAAATGTTAATAATTTAACTATATAAAAAAACAAAAAATAAAAATGAGTGTATCAGTCCTGACCTGTATAGGCCGTCGGTCAATACACTGTAAATGAAATATAAACTAGCTGGCTCCACTAGGCCCTCTCAGCCAGGTGGCTCCACTAGGCCCTCTCAGCCAGGTGGCTCCACTAGGGTGCTCTCAGCCAGGTGGCTCCACTAGGCCCTCTCAGCCAGGTGGCTCCACTAGGGCCCTCTCAGCCAGGTGGCTCCACTAGGGCCCTCTCAGCCAGGTGGCTCCACTAGGGTCATCTCAGCCAACTGGTGTTTGTAGGAGAGTGTGAGCTTGTGCAAAAAGTAGAAGTACAAATGGCAAGGGAAATGAAATAAACTGATAAATCTAGGCCTAGGTTTTATTTACTGTGGTGTTTGTTCTCCACTGGTTACCCTATTCTTATCACAACAGGTCACACATTTTGCTGCCATGATTGCACGCTGCTGTATTTCACCTAACAGATACGGGAGCTTATCAATATTATATTTGTTTTCAAATTATTTGGGGGTCCTTGTAATCTGAGGGAAATATGTCTCTCTCACATCATTGTACATTTGGCAGGAGGTTAGGAAGTGCAGCTCAGTTTCCACCTCATTTTGTGGGCAGTGTGGCACATAGCCTGTCTTCTCTCTACCTATGGTGATTTTCGGGATGTGGAAGGCAGACATACAGGCGGATGAAGTAGATTGAAATGCAGCCCATGCAAAAAAAACTGAAGTTGAGTAGTACATTGTACACTCCATTCCACAGACCTTTAAACCTAATATAAACCTAACATTGCAGTGAGTTTTAGAGTCTGGGGGCATTTTTTTTAGTTTCTGATGTTCTCCAAATAGTATTTGAGAGTTTTTAAGTACAGTAAATGAGCTTCAACTGGTGGGGGGATTTCTACACACCCCACTTAGCCATACCCTAGGTTTAGCTGTATTTCAACACAACAAAACAACTTCCTGCGGCTATAGGACAGAGGAGGAGGGGAGATGGAGAGTGAGAGAGAAGAGGAGAGAGAGGGAGATGTCAACAGAGATAGGGCTGACAGACTAACACGCAGTCAACTGAATATCTTTTCATTACTGACTTCTCACCAGTGATGTCATCATAACCAGTAACTTTTTCCATATGTGTCTCTCATATCATCGTACATTTGGCAGGAGGTTAGGAAGTGCAGCTCAGTTTCCACCTCATTTTGTGGGCAGTGGGCACATAGCCTGTCTCCTCTCTGCCTATGGTGACTTCTCTCAATAGCAAGGCGATGCTCACTGAGTCTGTTCATTGTCTCCTCCGTTTTCTATCAGTCACAGTGGTCAGATAGTCTGCCACCGTAAACTGTCTGTTTAGGGCCAAATAGCATTTAAGGTCACTTTGAGGTTTTGTAATGTTTTCCAGTATAATTTTATGTTTGTTTGGTTATGATTTGTTTGGGCCAGATTGTCTGAGGGCTGTCTTGAGGCATTGTTGGGTTAGTAGTGGTTTGTGAACTTGGCTTCAGGACAAGCTGGAAGAAGGGACTTTTCTCTATGTTTATCTCTTGGCATTTCAGGTCTTTGTAGTGGTAGGAGTGGTGGTCGCTTGTTAGGTGGTTAAACAAATTGATGGCTCGTTTGCAGTGGTGATTTTAGCATGTCAATCTTACATTTACATTACATTTACGTCATTTAGCAGACGCTCTTATCCAGAGCGACTTACAGGAGCAATTAGGGTTAAGTGCCTTGCTCAAGGGCACATCGACAGATTTTTCACCTAGTCGGCTCGGGGATTAGAACCAGCGACCTTTTGGTTACTGGCACAATGCTCTTAACCACTAAGCTACCTGCCGCCCCAATCTTGGTGGGGCAAACAACAATTTTTTTGGGGGGAGATGCATGCTAGCGACACCACAACACAATAAACATAATAATAATAATAATAATAATAATAATAATAATAATAATAATAATAATAATAATAATTAATTAATCTAAACAATACATTACATGCACTATAACGGTGACAAAAGGTGCCCACAAACTTTTAGGGTCTACATTAAGTTGTCAAAGATACCAAAGATAACCCTGAAGGAGCTGCAAAGCTCCACAGCGGAGATTGGAGTCTCTGTCCATAGGACCACTTTAAGCCATACACTCCACAGAGCTGGGCTTTATGGAAGAGTGGCCAGAAAAAGCCATTGTTTAAAGAAAAAAATAAGCAACCACGTTTCGTTTTTGCCAAAGGCATGTGGGAGACTCCCCAAACATATGGAAGAAGGTACTCTGGTCTTTTTGGCCATCAAGGAAAATGCTATGTCTGGCGCAAACGCAACACCTCTCATCACCCCGAGAACACCATCACCACATTGAAGCATGGTGGTGGCAATATCATGCTGTGGGGATGTTTTTCATCGGCAGGGACTGGGAAACTGGTCACAATTGAAGGAGTGATGGATGGCGCTAAATACAGGGAAATTCTTGAGGGAAACCTGTTTCAGTCTTCCAGAGATTTGAGACTGGGATGGAGGTTCACCTTCCTGCTGGACAATGACCCTAAGCATAGTGCTAAAGCAACACTGAAGTGGTTTAAGGAGAAACATTTAAATGTCTTGGAATGGCCTAGTCAAAGCCCAGACCTCAATCCAATTGAGAATCTGTGGTATGACTTAAAGATTGCTGTACACCAGCGGAACCCATCCAACTTGAAGGAGCTGGAGCAGTTTTGCCTTGAAGAATGGGCAAATTTCTTGTTTGTTTCACAATAAAACATGTTTTTACATCTTCAAAGTGGTAGGCATGTTGTGGAAATGAAATGTTACAAACCCCGAAAAAATCATTTTTAATTCCAGGTTGTAAGGCAACAAAATAAGAAAAATTCCAAGGGGGGTGAATAGTTTCGCAAGACACTGTACACAACTGAAATATTTGATTATTTCATAGTCATTTCCTTTTTTTTTTTTTGGCAATTTAATGTTCACTGTTTTTTGCTTTGAAATTTCCCTTAAAAAGCTCTAAAACCATTGTAATGCAATTGTTTGATAATGCATTTCATGTTTTTTTTAATTATCGAATTCGAAAACCGTAATTTTTTTGTAGTAAACGAACCGAAACCGAACAGACCTAAAAAAGCACAAATTTCTCAGCATTAACACACACACATACACACACACACACACACACACACACACACACACCTTTTGATTGTCGTTCCAAAAGCAAGTTTTGTTTTTAAATTCTTAAAACAAAGACAGATTAGATGTTGTGGGACATAAATGTTCAATTATACCAATGTCATTAGTTCCTCCATTTAGCTGTATAGTGTCCTATTAGCATTTAGGTGTATAGTGACCTATTAGCATTTAGCTGTATAGTGACCTATTAGCATTTAGCTGTATAGTGTAGAGCCCCGTGGGCCCTGGTCAATAGTAGTGAGTGCTCTATATAGGGAACAGGGTACCATTGAATATAGGGTGAAGTTTTCCCTACACGCTGATCTTGGGTTAGTTTTGCATTTCCCCCACTAATGGATAAGGTTAGGATTGGGGGAGGAGAAGCTGATCCTAGATCTGTACCTCGGGGAAACTTTACCTGTACTTTCTTCACTGCAGTTTGGTGGAGTATGAAAGATGAACATTGAAATATTTCTCTCTGGGAGAAACTCAGCCAGTTACACCATTACCCACACACTCAGGGAGAATCTCAGCCAGTTACACCATGACCCAGACACTCTGGGAGAATCTCAGCCAGTTACACCATGACCCAGACACTCTGGGAGAATCTCAGCCAGTTACACCATGACCCAGACACTCTGGGAGAATCTCAGCCAGTTACACCATTACCCAGA
Organism: Coregonus lavaretus; assembly: GCF_964263955.1. Lineage (NCBI taxonomy): Eukaryota > Metazoa > Chordata > Actinopteri > Salmoniformes > Salmonidae > Coregonus > Coregonus lavaretus. The sequence goes on along the minus strand of NW_028162482.1, from coordinate 31,821 downwards.
CACTCTCTGACGGGGCCCATGTCCACCTCTCTGACGGGCCCTTTGTCCTTCTCTCATATGGGGCCCATGTCCTCCTCTCTGACGGGCCCCATGTCCTCCTCTCTGACGGGGCCCATGTCCTCCTCTCTGACGGGGCCAATGTCCACCTCTCTGACGGGCCCCTTGTCCTCCTCTCTGATGGGGCCCATGTCCACCTCTCTGACGGGACCCATGTCCTCCTCTCTGATGGGGCCCATGTCCTCCTCTCTGACGGTCCCCTTGTCCTCCTCTCTGACGGGGCCCATGTCCTCCTCTCTGACGGGGCCCATGTCCACCTCTCTGACAGGGCCCATGTCCTCCTCTCTGACGGGGCCCATGTCCTCCTCTCTGACGGGGCACATGCCCACCTCTCTTGTGGGCCCCTTGTCCTCCTCTCTTGTGGGCCCCTTGTCCTCCTCTCTGACGGGCCCCATGTCCTCCTCTCTGACGGGCCCCTTGTCCTCGTCTCTGACAGGGCCCCTTGTCCACCTCTCTGACAGGGCCCATGTCCACCTCTCTGACGGGCCCCATGTCCTCCTCTCTGACGGGCCCCTTGTCCTCCTCTCTGACGGGGCCCCTTGTCCACCTCTCTGACAGGGCCCATGTCCGCCTCTCTGACTGGGCCCATGTCCTCCTCTCTGACGGGGCCCATGTCCTCCTCTCTGACGGGGCACATGCCCACCTCTCTGACGGGCCCCTTGTCCTCCTCTCTGACGGGCCCCTTGTCCTCCTCTCTGACGGGGCCCATGTCCTCCTCTCTGACGGGGCCCATGTCCTCCTCTCTGACGGGGCCCATGTCCTCCTCTCTGACGGGCCCCTTGTCCTCCTCTCTGACGGGGCCCCTTGTCCACCTCTCTGACGGGCCCCATGTCCTCCTCTCTGACAGGCCCCTTGTCCTCCTCTCTGATAGGGCCCATGTCCACCTCTCTGACGGGCCCCATGTCCTCCTCTCTGACGGGCCCCTTGTCCTCCTCTCTGACGGGGCCCCTTGTCCACCTCTCTGACAGGGCCCATGTCCACCTCTCTGATGAGCCCCTTGTCCTCCTCTCTGACGGGCCCCTTGTCCTCCTCTCTGATGGGGCTCATGTCCACCTCTCTGACGGGCCCCTTGTCCTCCTCTCTGACGGGGCCCATGTCCTCCTCTCTGACGGGGCGCATGTCCACCTCTCTGACGGGGCCCATGTCCTCCTCTCTGACGGGGCCCATGTCCTCCTCTCTGATGGGGCCCATGTCCTCCTCTCTGACGGGGCCCATGTCCACCTCTCTGACGGGCCCCTTGTCCTCCTCTCTGACGGGGCCCATGTCCTCCTCTCTGACGGGCCCCATGTCCTCCTCTCTGACGGGGCCCATGTCCTCCTCTCTGATGGGGCCCATGTCCTCCTCTCTGACGGGGCCCATGTCCACCTCTCTGACGGGCCCCTTGTCCTCCTCTCTGACGGGGCCCCTTGTCCACCTCTCTGATGGGGCCCATGTCCTCCTCTCTGACGGGCCCCTTGTCCTCCACTCTGACGGGGCCCCTTGTCCACCTCTCTGATGGGGCCCATGTCCTCCTCTCTGACGGGGCCCATGTCCTCCTCTCTGACGGGGCCCATGTCCTCCTCTCTGACGGGGCCCATGTCCTCCTCTCTGACGGGGCCCATGTCCTCCTCTCTGACGGGGCCCATGTCCTCCTCTCTGACGTGGCCCATGTCCTCCTCTCTGACGGGCCCCTTGTCCTCCTCTCTGATGGGGCTCTTGTCCACCAGCTCTTTGGTGTCTTCCTCTCCCTTGCTGTCTGTCCTGCTCCATATTGAAAGACACTGGAAGTGTTCACACACCCTTTTATATGGTGACTAATTGTGGTTCCCACTATGTGAAATCAATTAGTAATAATGAGTAGTCATTATGTATGTTCATCATGTATCATACATGTAATTTAAATGTTTATACTTTACAAACAGATGTAATTTCTGTAGTTCTCTAAATCCATATATAGTCGACAAACCAGTTTAAAATATATAGCTTTACCAAACGGTTAAGTGATTAACCATTACAGTTTTCCCCAATTGTTAACACACGTATGATGAAACTACATCTCAGATACTCAAAACTCAAAACACTCACTACCCTGGCATTAAAAGCGCCATGCTCTCTACCAATTGAGCTACAGAGGACCACATGGCAATTAGGGATCCAGATTTTGTCAAATGAATGTCAAAAGTATATTTTTTGTTGAGGCATTTTAGCTAATCCTAACCCTTTTCCTAACTTTAACCTAATTCTCCTAACCTGCTACGGTAATTCTCCTAAACTGCTGCACAAATTCTCCTAACCTGCTACGAAAAGTCAAATCTGACGTTAATCTGACAAAAGCTGGATCCTTTCTAGCCATGACCCAACAGCCACACCGTCAGAACAATAGCAGTCTTCATTCTGAAAGGAGTCTGGTCTTCTTCAGAAGTAGTGTAGTAGTCTACAGGGTTCAGGACTCACCTTTTTAAACACTCCTTAGTCCTTATCTCTCATATCATGAGGTTCCACATGTGTTTGGTTACATAGTGCCCAATGTTCTTCTTAGTGATAAAACAGCAAACATTAAGAGTGTTTACTTATCAGACCCACATATATAATAAATATACTAGAATATAATATACTATATTCATATGCTTTTAGTACTCACACATGAATCATATCATGTATGCAGGTCATGTGTTGTTTTGAGGAAGCAGTAAAAACATACTGACAGGACAGTTCCTATTATGGCCACTAGGTGGTAATCTGGTGTCACAGACGCATGACTGCAGTCTAGAACGATGCATTGTCCCAATTATGTCTCCTTTCTCTTAAAGTGTGCACTTGTTCACTTCCCTAAACTGAAATGACTGGTATACTAAATATGGTGGAAACTCCCACTTGATCACAGAAGGTATAGTCCCACGGGTGGAACGGTGGGAGACGAACAGTACCCCCTCTCCCCCTCTCCCCCTCTCCTCTTCTCCCCCTCTCCCCCTCTCCTCTTATCCCCCTCTCCCCCTCTCCTCTTCTCCCTCTCTCCACCTCTCCTCTTCTCCCTCTCTCCCCCCTCTCCTTATATTATATAATATACATTTGAGGAGGGGAAGGATAGAGAGAAAGGGGGAGGGAAAGGGGAGGAGAGAGGGAGGAGAGCGAGAGATGGGAGAGAGAGATAATATATTATTATCACTGACTTCTCACCAGTGATGTCATCATAACCAGTAACCTTACCCACTTTTGGCCCAGCCCAGCCTGACCCTGACATATAGCATCAGGCCTGTTGAGTTGACTTGGGTAACAGACCTCTAGCTTCTACACCACATCCCCCCTTCTCCTGCTCTAACATGAGACATCATCAGTACTCATTTTGGGTGCTGGTACTGTTTATATTTAGGTGCTGGAACATTAACCAATATTCTATAAGAGGTGAACTCAAGCAGTAGAAAGTTAGAGGTGATATTATAGGACACACTATGTGAAACGTTGCTGCTCTGTCAGCAGTGTCCTGTGGGGGTTTTCAAAACAAATCCGTTGTGAAGTGGAAACATCTAGGAGCAACAACGGCTCAGCCACGAAGTGGTAGGCCACACAATCTCACAGAACGGGACCGCCGAGTGCTGAATCTCGTAACATGTAAAAATGGTCTGTCCCAGGTTGCAACACTCACTACCGAGTTCCAAACTGCCTCTGGAAGCAACGTCAGCGTAATAACTGTTAGTCGGGAGCTAAAACAACTGTTTCTACTAAAACCAAATAGCCTCCAGTACAGTAACCACTAGAGTAATACAGGATACAAGATAAACATGTTCCAAAGTAGTATCGCTCCCAGTTTCCTCCATCCAGTAATACATGAAACCTTGACTTTGTTTCCCCTTACAGTATGTATTGGAATCTACAGTCTTTACTGTGCTTTTGTAGTGCTACTGTCCAGTAGTAAAAGTAGTAGACAGGTCCAAGTCTGCAGTACATACCTATTGTCATTTTGGGACGTCTGGATGATGGATGCTACAGTGAAACGGCTCATATTGGGCTGCACTCTCTGCCCAGCCTCTATCAAGGTCAAACCATGGTGACCACATGGTCCACCACATTTACCCCACACTCTTTCATCAGAGATTACTCTCCTTGTTCTCTGTCTTCCTCCTCTCCTCCTCCTCCTCCTCCTCCTCCTCCTCCTCCTCCTCCTCCTCCTCCTCATCTCCCTCTCCTCTCCTCTCCTCTCCTCTCCTCTCCTCTCCTCTCCTCTCCTCTCCTCTCCTCTCCTCTCCTCTCCTCTCCTCTCCTCTCCTCTCCTCTCCTCTCCCTCTCCTCCTCCTCCTCCTCCTCATCCCCTCCTCCTCCTCCTCCTCCTCCTCCTCCTCCTCCTCCTCTTTTCTTCCTCCTCTCCTCTCCTCTCCTCTCCTCTCCTCTCCTCTCCTCTCCTCTCCTCTCCTCTCCTCTCCTCTCCTCTCCTCTCCTCTCCTCTCCTCCTCCTCCTCCTCCTCCTCCTCCTCCTCCTCCTCCTCCTCTCCTCCTCTTCCTCATCCCCTCATCCTCTCCTCTCCTCTCCTCTCCTCTCCTCTCCTCTCCTCTCCTCTCCTCTCCTCTCCTCTCCTCCATCCCAGCCTCTATCAAGGTCAAACCATGGTGACCACATGGTCCACCACAGTCACCCCACACTCTTTCATCGGAGATTACTCTTCTTGTTCTCTGTCTTCCTCCTCTCCTCCTCCTCCTCCTCTTCCTCTCCTCCTCCTCCTCCTCATCTCCCTCTCCTCCTCCTCCTCCTCCTCCTCCTCATCCCCTCCTCCTCTCCTCTCCTCTCCTCTCCTCTCCTCTCCTCTCCTCTCCTCTCCTCTCCTCTCCTCTCCTCTCCTCTCCTCTCCTCTCCTCTCCTCTCCTCTCCCTCTCCTCCTCCTCCTCCTCCTCCTCCTCCTCCTCCTCCTCCTCCTCCTCCTCTCCCTCTCCTCCTCCTCCTCCTCCTCCTCCTCCTCCTCCTCCTCCTCCTCCTCCTCCTAATCCTCCACCTCCACCTCTACCTGATTCTAATGGTGATTCTGATACAACCATAAATTCATACATTGTGCACCTAGGCTGAGAGGATGGAAGTTCAACATTTAGCTAGATGCAGTATGCTAATGTTAACTAGCTAACGTTGCCCTTGAAAGGAAGTTAGGCTAGCGAGCAAGCATTTTAGCCAGGTAGCCTAGAACAACAAAAACTTAAAGCGTGTACTGTGTGACAGTCATATAATTCATCTCATATGGCCTAGTAATACTGTAGAGCTTTTTTTACATCCACACAATATAGCTGGGTCACCCTGTCCTGTCCCTAGGGGTCCACGGCCCTGCAGCGCCCCAACCCAACACACCCCACTCAGCTTTAGGGTCTTAGTGAAACATTCATTATTGGTTTCAGGTGTGTTAGGCCAAGGCCAGAGGGACAACTCACAGGACGGCAGACCCCCAGGGCAGGACTGAGCAACACAGTAGCTATTGAAAACATGACGTGGGCAATACAGACTTCCATATAAGGCATCCAGACGTTATTAAAGTTGCCCAGTATAAACTTATAAGAGGTGAACTCAAGCAGTAGAAAGTTAGAGGTGATATTAAAGCACACACTATGTGTAACTTTGCTGCTCTGTCAGCAGTTTCCTGTGGGGGGTTTTCAAAATAAATCAGTTTCCTGTAGGTAGCTGGGTTCAACTACTGATCGAAGATAACTTGCTAAGAAGTTTATCTCACATCATTGAAGTAAGGAACTAATGAGATAGAAGTCATATAGCCTACCAGTATTTTTCCACTCTTCAGTCCACTCTTCATGACAGCAGACTTGTATAGCTCAGTGGAGCCCCAGTTAGAGACAGATATGATACCTGCAGTGATATTGATGATCTTGTTCTGGAGAACAGGTAGGATGCTGTTATACTGATATACACTTATGACAATTACTGAGAGATTATTTGATATTGTAAGATATATGATCATTTGCAGGGCTAGTAAATAACATGCAACCGGAAACAAGACAGTAAAAATCTGTCTTAAAGCAGGACAATGATGTTATCACCTGTAAATGTACTTTACTGTAGCATAACTGTCCATCTGGGGACAGGCACTAATGTCAGTTAAGTTGTGATGATGGCATGCATCTGACTGTTGTATATTCAGTGTGTCAATGATTGATTGTATCTGTCCCTATGGAAATGAATGAGAGTATATATTATGTATCTATTTAATATTCGTCTTATGTTTTCTATGGCCTCCCATAGTTAAATAAAGGTTTAATTAAAGGTTCAATAGAGCAAGAGGAAGGGGGGTAGCTAGAGGTCTGTTACCCAAGTCAACTGAGTCAAGCTCAACAAGCCTGATGCTATATGTCAGGAAGAGAGAGAGAGAGAGAGAGAGAGAGAGAGAGAGGAGGGGAGGGTAGTGGAGAGAGAGAAGAGGGGACAGAGGACGGGAGGGGAGATAGAGAGGGAGATGTCAAAGGGCTGCGAGAGATGAGAGGAGGGGTGGGGGTCGGAGGGGAGCGTAGTGGAGAGAGAGGGGAGGGGAGGGGAGGGGAGGGGAGGGGAGGGGAGATAGAGATTTGTGGAGGAGAGAGAAAGATTAAGGGAAGGGAAATATATATTTATAACTGACTTCTCACCAGTGATGTCATCCTAACCAGTAATCTTTTCCACTCTTCCACTATTGGCCCAGCTCAGATTGACCTCTGACCTCTGGAACTGAACGATTGAGGAAAAGCTGATGTATTAAATTAGATAAACTTTAAACTCATCTGCAAAGAGAGGTTCACATGGAAGGGGAATATGTGAACACATGGGTGTTGTTGCACCATACCAACGATAAGTCTATCTTCCCCATCACATCATGAAAGGTGATGTTGATGTTCATTTCTCCTCTCTTAACTATATAAAAATGAGTTTATCAGTCCTGACCTGTATAGGCCATCGGTCAATACACCCCATTTAGCCATACCCTAGGTTTAGCTCTATTTCAACACACCCCATTTAGCCATACACTAGGTTTAACTATATTTCTACACACCCCATTTAGCCATACCCTAGGATTAGTTGTATTTGTACACACCCCATTTAGCCATACCCTAGGTTTAGTTGTATTTCTACACACCCCATTTAGCCATACCCTAGGTTTAGCTGTATTTCTACACACCCCATTTAGCCATACCCTAGGTTTAGCTGTATTTCTACACACCCCATTTAGCCATACTCTAGGTTTAGCTGTATTTCTACACACCCCATTTAGCCATACCCTAGGTTTAGCTGTATTTCTACACACCCCATTTAGCCATACCCTAGGTTTAGTTGTATTTCTACACACCCCATTTAGCCATATCCTAGGTTTAGCTGTATTTCAACACACCCCATTTAGCCATACCCTAGGTTTAGCTGTATTTCTACACACCCCATTTAGCCATACCCTAGGTTTAGCTGTATTTCTACACACCCCATTTAGCCATACCCTAGGTTTAGCTGTATTTCTACACCCCCAAACTACTTCCTGCGGCTACAGGACAGAGGAGGACGGGAGGGGAGATGGAGAGTGAGAGAGAAGAGGAGTAGAGAGAGGGAGATGTCAAAAGAGATAGGGCTGACAGACTAACACGCAGTCAACTGAATATCTTTTCATAACTGACTTCTCACCAGTAACCTTTTCCACTCTTCCACTCTTGGTCCGGCTCGGCTTGACCTCTGACCTATGAATTGAATGACTTCAACAACAGACAAACGCAAAGGTATTAAATTATATATAAACTCATCTGCAAACAGAGGTTCACCTTTCCATGGAAGGGGAATGTGTGTACACATGGGTGTTATTGCATCATACCAACGATAAGCTAATCTTCCCCATCATATCATGAAAGGTCACGTTGATGTTCATTTCTCCTCTCTTTTGCCCTCCCCCTCTCTCACTCTCTCTCTCAGTTCAATTCAAAGGGACTTTATTGACACGGGAAACATATGTTACCATTGACAAAGCAAGTGAAATAAACAATCACAAACAGTAAACATTAAACACACAAAAGTTTCAAAAGAGAAAGACATTTGAAATGTTAGTAATTTAACTATATAAACAAATAAACAAATAAAAACGAGTGTATCAGTCCTGACCTGTATAGGCCGTCGGTCAATACACTGTAAATGAAATATAAACTAGCTGGCTCCACTAGGGCCCTCTCAGCCAGCTGGCTCCACTAGGGCCCTCTCAGCCAGCTGGCTCCACTAGGGCCCTCTCAGCCAGCTGGCTCCACTAGGGCCCTCTCAGCCAGGTGGCTCCACTAGAGCCCTCTCAGCCAGCTGGCTCCACTAGGGCCCTCTCAGCCAGGTGGCTCCACTAGGGCCCTCTCAGCCAGGTGGCTCCACTAGGGCCCTCTCCCCTCCACTAGGAAATTTCAAAATGTGTGCATCAGCAGTCACTCAATTAACCCATGTCAGCAACATTTTTTTTAGATTGGTAAATTAGTCTTGTAGTAAGAATGGTCGAATTACCGACCCGGTTGAGGCCCATTGATTATCAGTTATCATATTAAAAAAGGCAAACATTTACCTCCACCCTTTGGAAAAATGTGTAGAATTGCAGCAAACTTGCTTCAGAACGGCAACATTTACTCTATGCCCCATGGCAAAATGTTCCAAATTGAAGGAAATTAACTTTAAAACGTACATTATTTTCAGAAAAATTACTTTTAAGTGGCACTGACCCAACAATGATACTCTCTGCTGGTGCCAATAAGATAGGAATTTTGATAACTAAATAAAAGAAAGATTAAAGTATTTTCACTGCCTTCTCTTTACAGCAATAGACATTTGCTTTCCAAACTATGTTTTCCCGCGATTGTATTTGGAAATATTGCGATATGCCTGGCTGGGCCTCTGCTTTTCACTGACAGTCTCAACTCAACAATTATCTGTCGAAATTGCGCACGATGCCTTTCCTTCTGACAGTAGGCAATGAGATTTAAAACAATCCACAACATATATATATATTTTAAAGAAGCTAATGAATGATCCTCTGTGGCCAAATCATGCTTTAGTGGCCTATTTTGGAATGCTTTTCATTTTAGGCTAATCAGGCTACATCCCTTGCATTCAATGCTACAGGGCGGCAGCAGTGTCATATTATTTTGAACTAGACAGCATCAGATAGATCAGTAGTTCCCAAACTCTGGGGCGGCCTCCTAGGGGCGGTGCGAGGGGTCGGTGGGGGGTCGGGTGGGCGCAGGGGTCATTATTCAATTTGTTATTTGATTTGATTTATTTCAGGACCATTCACAATTTAGCTCAACGCTGATTGGCATTTTAATTAATTTTTTATGATCAAGGGAGGCCAAATGTTAGCATTCAATGCTAAAGGGCGGCAGCAAAGTCATACTCTTTTTAACCAGACAGCATCAGATAGAATGGCCTACACATACAGAGACAGAGGGGCACCGTTTCACTCGCTCAGATGCTTTCTCCGGTGAGGTACATTCAGCCTCTTGCTAATTGAAGGAAAATGATGAAACACAGAGAGATTAAAGATACATTATTTTATATGTTTTTTTCTTGGTCATTTTTTTGGGGAAGCCTGGCTTCCTTTGGCAACCATGAATACACGCCACTGCGGAGGTTAGGAGAACTAACTTAGCAGGTTGGGATAATTAACGTGGGAGGTTAGGATAACTAATGTAGCAGGTTAGAATAACTAACGTGGGAGGTTAGGACAACTAATGTAGCAGGTTAGGATAATTAACGTGGGAGGTTAGGATAACTAACCTAGGTGGTTAGGATAATTAGTGTAGCAGGTTAGGATAATTAACGTGGCAGGTTAGGAGAATTAACTTAGCAGGATAGGATAATTAACGTGGCAGGATAGGATAATTAACGTGGCAGGTTAGGAGAACTAACGTAGCGGGTTAGGATAATTAACGTAGCTGATTAGGAGAATGAACGTAATGTGCGTGTGGTGAGGTTTTACCATTTCAATCAGGAGAAAAATAGGAGTACTGCTGATCTAGGATCAGGTCCCCATTGTCCATGTAATGTTATTCATTAGGATCTAAAATACTATATAAAAATGAATACAGGCCTGGATAGATATGAATGGAATCATTACCTTGATAAAGGATTGTTTTCCACCGTAGGCCTGGTTCAGCAGTGTTAGTTCTGTAGTGCAACCCTGGCCCAGACTGGGTAAACATCGCCAACTAGTGGACATTTAACTGTATGACAGGAAGACAAGATACCCTATTCACTAGCAGTGTTTCCCAACCAGGGGTACTAGGACCCCTGTGGGTACTTGGACTAAGGTATCGCCCTATTTATAAACTTTTTTGCCTAGCTAAAATATTAGAATCCTTAATTAATTCTCAGCTAAGATGTATTGTAAATGTACATCAGTGGGGTTTTAGACCAGGTCATAGCACTATCTCTGCTGCATCCCTAGTTATAAATGATGTGGTTCACTGTAAGGATAGAAGGCAACATTGTGCTGCTCTCTTCATTGACCTGTCAAAGGCTGTTGATCACTCACTGCTAATTCAGAGGCTTGGCTCAATTGGCCTAGACCAGGCTGCATGTAACTGGTAAAAAAATGACTTGACAGATAGAACTCAATGTGTATCTACTGATGGTGTTAATTCAGGCGACAGTGTGCTTTAGGACCATGCGGAGGGTTCTGAGCAGTCGGGTAGGCTGTTTGGAGTGTTTATCCAACTGGATAAAAACAAAAATGAATATAAATAAAGTTATGTCTCTCCCACTTCTAAAACCAAAGTTGCACCTATGCTGTTTACATTAACAATATTGACTTGTCTATAAAAAACTGTAACCTCCACTTGTATACAGTTGATAGTTGTTGTGTATGCTATTTCCCCCACGGTTGACCAGGCTCTATCTGAACTACAGTCTGCCTTCATGGAATTACAGAAACACTTTATTGACCTGAAATGAGCATTGAATCCCAGGTATTCCTTAAAGAGGTGGGGTTTCAAGTGTCTCCGGAAGGTGGTGAGTGACTCCGCTGTCCTAGCGTCGTGAGGGAGCTTGTTCCACCATTGGGGTGCCAGAGCAACGAACAGTTTTGACTGGGCTGAGCGGGAACTGTGCTTCCGCAGAGGTAGGGGAGCCAGCAGGCCAGATGTGGATGAACGCAATGCCCTCGTTTGGGTGTAGGGACTGATCAGAGCCTGAAGGTACGGAGGTGCCGTTCCCCTCACAGCTCCGTAGGCAAGCACCATGGTCTTGGAGCAGATGCGAGCTTCAACTGGAAGCCAGTGGAGTGTGCGGAGGAGCGGGGTGACGTGAGAGAACTTGGGAAGGTTGAACAGAGAAGTGCGCTTGTGAAGTTGGAAAACATTTTGTGTACGTTTTTTTCCCCGAATTGGTTTTAACTGCACTCTACTTTACTTACCTTAACAAAATAAGATGTATAGTTGAATATTTTAGAAATGAGTCGTCTCCAGTGGCGGCTCCTGAAAAAATTCTCAGGAGGGGCAATTTTTCTGATGATTTAGGTGACCTACACACATTTAAAAAAAAGATATGTCCAGCAACAACATGAAGACAGGGGCAGCATATAAGTCAATACCAGAAGCATTTATTGACTGATCTCAAAAGTGTTGGCTTACCAGGGTTGGTGGAGCCCTCAGTTTCATCTTTGCCTCGCAAAGCTAACTCAAACACTCCGCAAAACTTCACACACTGGATTAGCCGGCTGAGGATGTGGCGGTTCTTGCTAATGTCGTAGTAAATATATTTGTTATAGTGAATATGGAATATGATATGTTGAGTAAAATGTTGTGCTAAGATCTATTTAGGTCAGGAGCTGGTTATAAGTTCTGTTCCTATCCAATAACAATGGACAAAAGGGTCCTATCTTGTCAGCCTTGTCAGCAGGTGGCCAAGGACAACACCCACGCCATAGGCCTCTCAGTTCTTCCAACTCACGAGTTCTTGCTCTGAGGACACACACACACACAAACACACACACACACACATCATCACTGTTAAACACACACACACACACACACATCATCACTGTTAAACACACACACACACACACACACAAAAATCCCCTCTCTTAGGCTGAACATTTGAAGACAGAGAACCCGACTCAGAGCCAATGCAACAGTGACAGTAGCCTGGAGGTGACCTCGCCCAACTCATCAGGACCAATCAGAAGATCAGAACTACTAGATTGAACCTACTTCATTTATTGCATAAAATGTCTGCACACAATGTTTCGGGGCTCTCTTCAGATAATAATAATAATAATAATAATAATATGCCATTTAGCAGACGCTTTTATCCAAAGCGACTTACAGTCATGCGTGCATACATTTTTGTGTATGGGTGGTCCCGGGGATCGAACCCACTACCTTGGCGTTACAAGCACCATGCTCTACCAGCTGAGCTACAGAAAGTGGATACTCATGGATGCGCATTGCAATTGTAAAATGTCAACACAATTGGAGACACCACGTCATTTTTGGAGACATGTTATTGACAGTAAACTTTTGTAGATGCGACTGCTAACTAAATAAAACATTTTAGCTGGCTAGCTAATCATCTTAGCTAAATGTGGGGCAAACAATTCAGTTATTTACCGTTAATTTGAGGGATTGGGGTGAAAGAAATCGAGTTACATAGTGATACTTTACGATATACTGTATTGACAATATCGCAATATTTTAGCGCTAGTTGGCTGTACCTGCACCAAAACACCATTATTGTTCCTTCATAGCTTGTTCTCAATCTTTTCACATTGGGAGCCAATTAGTTTTCAGCACTTTTATTTCCATGACTGATCAAAACTCGTTCTCATGGCTTTCTGATCCCTCTGCAACAGACATATGGTGCGCAATAAAATCACAGTATCGAATCGCAATACGTATAGAATCATGAGACTCGCAATGCTGATGCATATATCTTATCGTGAGGTTCCTGGCAATTCCCAGGCCAAGTTCATTTGCCACAACAAATCTATTCGCTAGCAAACGCGATGTCTTCTCCAAAACGACAATGTGTCTCCAGCAATGTTTACTTTTTTGACGTTCTATGGCATCTCCACTTTCCAAGCATATATGACCACATGTAATATTTTGGTAAGTGATGCAAATAGTGAACTATGTAGGGCCAGGATGTAAAATATATGTAGCTGCAGCAATTTCTCTTATCTGATATGGTAAGTAATGGGGCTTAATGTATAGCTCCCTAAGAGTTTGACGAACGGGTCCGTGAACGCGATTCCAGATATATTTACCTCTGAATAAACTGCCTTTATTACACCATATCCACATCCAGTAAACTTGTGATTATCAACACTAACCTCATCGTTGTGGCGGCGGACAGCTAGCCTGTATCCCTCGTCATCCAGTTGAGTGAGTCGCAATGTCTTTTTTCGTTCGTACCAATTTTTGGAAAATCCTCGGGTGTAGGACTTTCCGCCTTTAGTAGAAACCTGTTGAATTATTAAATTTGGTCTGGGAGGTCCTAATTGTTTCGTTGCCAATTTATCTTAATTTGTTCGCCGACAAAAAGGAACTTCTTTCAAAGACACAATCGAGTTGGACTGAAGCCTAGCCATTTTGATAGTAGTAGTGAATTGATTGAGGCTGCTACCTGGTCTTTTCTTAGTTACGTTCATTCGTGGTTACGTTATGTATGACGAAAGCGCGTAAGTGCAAGCCCACAGACACCCATAGAGAATGTATTGAAAGCTTTGAAATTTGAAAAAAAAATATTTTACATTAGAGGCTATGAGAGACTTCTGGGCGATTTTCAACCTGACTGAAATCGCCCAAAAAACGGGCGGGGCCATTTGAAGCACGACTTTAGCCTGATTTGACATTTAGTGGCTGTCAGATCAGACGTGAACACTGATAACTGCTGTTGCCGTGATATAATTTTTTATAAATTTATAAAAAAAAATATATTTATATTTTTTTTTTTTTTTTTTTTTTTTATAATTGATTAGAAAAAAATCCCTTCCTTTTCCCGTTTGGCAGTGCGTCGCCCATATCGCCCTATTGAACAAGCCGTCCCTGGTCGTCTCAATTCGCTTGCTGCTTGGCTGTATTGACGAAGGTTCCAGTGCCACTGGCAGTGGCTTCGGGAGCTGCTTGGGTTCGTCGGATCGGGAGCTGGAGAGGACAGTTTAGTCTGAGGTCATTTAAGGGCTTCGGGGACACTGGACATCGTTTTTCGGAAGCATGCAGGGCACTTTCTGCCTATTGGATTAAAAATAGTCAACTGTTGGTTTCAAGGGCTTTCTACCGTGATAACTGTGGGGTTAGACTGTTTGTTTTTTATAGCTCCAATGGCGCCAACGAACATTTTCAGTTTAGCACCCGGGTTTAGGTTATTGTCGTATCGGATGAGTGGTGGCAATTATTGCTGATAAACAAAGGAGTCTGCTCATACTGAATCCTTGATCATAAGTTTATTTCAGATCACAAGCTTTCAGCATAAGTGACAGGTGACATGACACCCGGAGAGCGACGCCTCAGAATGGCTGCTCGTTCTGCCCTCTCCTTCGTTTTCCCCCCTATTTATAAACAATGATGCTCCCTCTTCTGGCCAATCACCAGTCTCCCCTGTCCACAACACACTTCCTGTCTGTTGTATGTGGCGTTACACCTAAAACATTCCCTCTTGATACTAACATAAACAACATTCCATTTCTTCATGAAAAACATTTAACACCATCATAATCTTAATACACCACATTTCCCCCCTTCGAGACGAACTAAACGTCTCGAAAACAAACAGAATAGGATTATGACCAGTAACAATTTATCTTATTGAGTATCTTTAACATTAAACCAAAAACATTCTCCTCTAGAGTGTAAATACCTTTCTATGAAATAACTGTTTATGAAGTGTGAATACATTACTATGAAATATGAACAAATCTCTATGGAGTGTAAGAGCGAAAAACTGTCCGGCAACCTTCCATCCATCAATCAAGACAGTAAAATTCTCTCACGGTCCCTCTGCCCCAGGCAACCACCTTCGGTACTCCAGATAACCTCATAAACCATGTAAATGCATTTGAAACTATGATGCAATTAAATACACATGTAAGCCCCTGCAAACAAAATCCTATCCAAAAACATCCACTTGTAAGGCTGGTCAACCCATTGGACCCTACAGTGAACCTCTCCCTGCCTAGACTTTCTCTGTCCCTAAGCATCACCGAAATAAACAAAAACATCTAAGATCCTCACATGTATTCAATAACATCAAATATCCTTCTACAAAAATTAATACCTAAGAATATGACACAATTATGTATTACACATGTCTATATTTCATTGCAAACACTGGAATGTAGTCCACTACACTTCATCTCCCCGTAGTCTCCTCTTCCAATGGACTGTTGATGATGGAATCGGCCACACCCTCCTTGTTTCATCTCCTCCAGTCATATTGTCCCTTCATATTGTCGTTGTTTGAGTATTTCAATCTCCATATGTTCCCCCAAATGCTTCTGGAAGAATAAAAACGACCAAACAGTATCTTTTGCAAAACAAACACTTTCAAATTAAACATCAATATCAACTAAGAATATAAAATGATATATAAATGATGTATGAATCACATAAACCCATTCCCCCCTTGATTCATAAAATCATACCAACATCACCCTAATATTGAAAAAAATAATAATAATTGAAAAATCATCAAATAATCAAAAATGATATTTATCCATTCAGTTCCACTGGTCCATCTTCATCCAGATCAGGAACAGTCAACACCGGCATCTGAGTGTTGTCTCCAGGCATCACTCTCCAACCTATCTCAATATCCTAGCTTTCTCAAAGGTCAGTAACAAATTACAAACATCACACAGTGTTATCAAAGCTGCCATTAAATGTAACCCATCACTGCCCCTACTGGCCTACCTGATCTTGTAACCAAGTCTTCTCAGATCTCCCAAACGTATCCCTTATATTCTTCAATGCATATATAACTATCTGAACTATCTTGACTCAAAGTATCTACTAATATTATCAATATGATCTTCCCAAATGTTACACCATACCATGGAAAAAGTCCCCCCTTCTCCCTTAGATTTATCCTTCAATGATAGGCTTGAAGACTATGACATGTCTTCATGTCTCTTTCATCCAATTTCAAATATAGCTTCAGATTTCTGTGTCCGGTGCTACCCCTCTTATAATGGTAGAAACCTCATATGGAAGCTTCAACGTTGACATGTAACAAAATCCTGTCCATCCATAATATAAGAATATATATGCTTTATCACCACAAACCCTCCAAATATCTCTAAAATTCACCATAGTCACATTGTCAGGCAAAAGCTAATCTTTTAACCATCAAAGTCCTGCTGTTCCTACTAACTGGTACATAAAAAGTAACATATTTCTCATTACTACCCTTAAGGTCATGCATACCCAAAGTTATCATATAACATCACAATCTGATATTCCCATAAACATACCCCTTACCTCATATGTTTTATTAGAACAAAAACAACTTTATCCCTCAATGGTTACACCTCAAATGCTTCAGTTACGCTGTTACCTGATTTTCTTTACCATCCAACAAATTCATTCACTTAACCCAATAACATCTAAACCTAGGCTTAAACAAATGTTTTGACAATGACATTATTTTATCTGTTACTGACTGTTGCTGATACCACAGTCATGACAACGCATAAGACTGACACATACTTGATAGAGGTCGAGCGACCGTCTCTAACATGTTTGTTGCTGGAATTCTCAACAGACATGGACCCTCAAGATTCCTCACTGATCTTACAGAATGAGCTGACCGCTGGAACCAAAGATTCCTACCTGGCCATCTATCTCTAATTTTCACAACAGAAGAATCAAACTACATGCATTTAGTTTTTCTCCTCCCTACATTAAAATCAAAGACCTCATCCTGTACCTCCATGATGAATCTATATTGTTCTCTACTACTATCTGCTCTCCTATTTTAACCCTATTCGTCTTGCTATAATTGACAGCACTCTCCATCCGTAACATAAACCCCTGAGTCTAAAATTCCCCATTTAATTTCAGAAAAGTTGTTGTCGATGTCATACTCCCTACATTTGCTATTGCCATCGTATCATTAATCCCTTCCAAAGTTACCATTAAAGTAGTTGATGTATTAACCTTAATTATTTCTAGTGGCAAAGCTACCGATATCCTCTGTGTATTATTTACTGTTGGAGTGACTACTGTAATCTACTCCTCCTGAACTCCCTCAATGACTGTGAAACTTCAACAGATTTCAAATCTTCCATCATAAGCGTCACTTTACGAATTACATATCCTTTTAACCAATAATTCTTAACCAGAACAAATTCTAATGCTTGCACTAGATAAGTATACTTCTTCTCCATAATTATCTCTCCATGTGGGAGGAACATCCCCATCCTAACCCTAATAAGTATTTTTCCCCTAAAATTGGTGCTGTATTGGTTCCCTTATAACCAAATGCGATATATTTATGGCTTTAATAACTATCAATGTTGAAAGAGTTAAATTGCTTCTCACTGTTGTTATAATAGACTGAAGTGTTAATGTCCTTAGTTACTTCTAGTTTTTCCCCAAAGAAAAGTTGTCTTTGCTTGTACTTCCATCTATCACCACTAGTGTCACTTTTTCCCCACTCTCAGTCCTTTCTCTAATCCCTGACTTTCAAACTTTTGATTATAAAAAATACACCTATAATTACCTTGATCTCCCTGCTGGGAACTGTAACTATAGATACTCAATCACCCTCAATCTTCTCTTATCCTTCAGCAACACATACTTTCTCAACGCATCTGCTCCTAACAGATCTAAACTCCTACCATATCTTCCCACTAAACTTTAAAATGTCCTTCACTACTGTTCTCTCTCTCTCTTACTACTACTTTGAAACTTAGCTTACTGTCTTAGAGTTTCTTCAACCCTAGTTCTCCTAACTTATTTTAATCTAATCTTTTCTCTCATAACCTTTAAAAACCTTTTCCACTGATTTATTCACAAAATCCCTTTACCACCAAATCTTTAGAATATGTGATTGGGAAAGTCCCCACCTGTTTCTGACTTCTTCACACACAGACTTGGCAAACGTCTAAACACCTTTTAGCCTAGCCTGAAATCCCTTGGTGTAAGAATGTAACCCAGAATAACAGTCTCCCCTTTTAACTTTATTTTCAGACAGATTGTCTAATAGGCAGTCTAATAGATTATCATCCTTCCTATGATATTATCTTTTTAAGCAAATGATTCCCAAAAACCCTACTTTTTAAAATCCTCTACCAGACAGCCGTTTAGTGTACATCCTATTGTACAATTCAATTTAAACAATGCATCTCTTCCCAACACTGCCATAACAGTATTTTCTAATATTAGTATGTCTATTTTAATTTCTCCTTGATTTTTATAGCAGAGCTCCATTGGTTCCCTAAGAGTAATTAGCTGTTTACTACCTCAAATCCCTATCCTAATTAGTTAATTTTACATAGTGAGATGTTTAACCTCTTTAGGCTGAACACAGATAAGTTTTTCCACTATTCACCATCACTTCTAATGGTCGGTTGTTTTTACTTCAATTGTTGGATATTTTGTCTTCTTCTCTAATCGATGCTATCAGCTGACACCCCCCTTCCGGATCTTCTAGGCACTCTAGAATCTTTAGGGTTCACCTGGAGAACAGGTGATCTTGAATTGCCCCTGTATCTTCCTTAAAAATGTTCTCTGTTTCCTCCTGACTTGTTGCACTCACAGGTAAAGTACCCAATCTGTCCACAATTATAACAGTCTTCTGAAAGTTGCTGGAAGTGTAGCGGAAATCTTCCTCCTTCTTCTAAGTCTTCTCGTCCTCTTCCTCTCCAATTCTGTGTCTGTCCAGAAACTGGCTGTGGATCTGGAACATTTGGTACACCCCTTGGCTGGTACAATTGCATTTGATTTTGTTCAGTTGAAGCTGTAACAGTGATTGTTGATTTGGTTCACTCTGATTCTTCATAACCAAAGCTTCTCTTCTCCACCAGTTGTATGATTGAGTTTTCTCAGAGTTTCTTCGTCCTGTTCTTTCTTGCTGTTGACATATCCGGATTCTTCAAAAGCTTATATTCTAAGTTCTGTCCTCAAAATATAATCTTCCATCATCTTCTTCAGCATCTTTGCCTCAATGTATTCTTCTTCTCCTCCAATTCTTGGGATTACAAAATGTTCTCAGCAGTTTCTCCTCTTCTGTATCTTCAGCTGTGTTACTTCTTCTAAACTATTTGCTTTATCCAGGCATGATAAACATCGGTCTATATCTCTATTTCTTCTTTGCCAGTCATTGTAGGATAAAATCCTCTTGAACATAAAGCACCTTTAATCTCCAAATCTTCATCGCTTTCTTCATCTTTGCTTTCATCAGAGATCAAATCTCGTGTATCCTTCTTCTTTCCTCTCTTGCCAACTTCCTTCTGATCACAGAGTCATATCCACCCATGACCTCTTCTCAATCACTCATCTTCATCATCCTCATCCTCTTTACCCTCACTCTTCTCTTCCAGACATCTCATTTCCTTCCTTCTGGAGTTTTGGATTCATCTTTATCGTTGTTTCTGCTTGTCCTCTATCTATTATTCGTTCATCTTCATCTCTGATGCAACAATCACCCTCCTGGATGATCACCGGAAGCTGAGGATAAACATCCCTAAGCTCTACTCCCTTAGCCTTATCTCTATAGCTTTGTTTATCTTATCGCTGGAATCTTTTATCAGTTTTTGTTTGAGAATGAAGGGCAACTTTTGTTTCATTTGCCGGATAACCTAGCAATACTCTAGTTAAAGGATTACCATTTTGTATTATATCAACCGGTGTACTGACTTTTATAGCCTTGATGTCGTTTTTCCCCATTGTAACTACTATTTTATATTCCTTTATCGTGAATTATTTTATTTTAGACTGTATAGCCTATGGCTTCCCCCCTCTAATTATTAATATAACCTAACAACTCCAAAAAAAAAAGATTTTTTATTTTTTTTCTTTCTCCCAAAATCAAATCAACTAAAATATGAATATTAAAAAAATCAATTAAATGTTTTATTCAAAAACCATTTCTAATTAAAATAAAAAATCAATCAAAAAATCAATTAAAAATTATGAATAATTTAAAACCAATTTTTTAATTTCTATATCCTAACTTACCCATTTATCAATTTAATGGCTATCTTACCACAATCCATCAGGAAAGTAAATGTAACCATAAACTCCATTGTTTAATATGCACCCAAGTATCTTAAATTTACAGCATAATGTCAGTCCTTGATTCCCAACACAACTCCAATCAAACCCCAGTGATGCACAGAGCCTCCAAAATGCAATTTTTAATGAATAACATCACATATTTTGTAAGTGATGATTTTGTGAACTAGCCTGATATCTGATCCTCTGCCTCGTCACGTGATGTCACGTCAGCACTTCCTGTATCTCCTCTCTCTCTCTCTCTCTCTCTCCTGTCTCTCATGACAAGGGAACAAAGACACAGAAACAGCTTTTAGTAGTTAATGCAATCACTGAGTATTTCCAACCATTCAATATTCGTTCGTTCTACATTATTCACTCTACGACTAAACTCAGAACTAAATAGATCGCTCAAAAACATTTTTTATTTTATTTTATTTATTTTAATCGTCATTTAATTTAATTTATTATAATCCGTCAACATATATCTAATTTATAAATTCAATAGGTCACAAAACAAGTTTCATCTTTAACCATCCGCCGTTTAAACTAGAATACTCGTGTCAAAATATATCTTCTCTTTAGAAATATGACCCATTAGCAAAAACGTGTTGTAGTTTAGTACCGTAAACCAAAACGTGTCCTAATCTCGTGCCATAAACTCCCCCTTTCTGTAGTGTAGTGTCGCAAAATTAAACGCATGCGCAAATCCATTCAAAAATACTTTTTCACCGTGGAAGATTTTAGATCTCTCCCCCCAACCAGACGGTTAACAGTCCCGCTGTAACTCCCGTTTCCCCCTCATAGTCAAACAACATTTAACAGCGCTCACAAAACATATAACCTGACTTACACACACAGAGACAAGTTTAAGAGACTTTAATCCATCGCAATGGGGTCTCTAAGGATATCCGTTAGCATGTAGCACGCAACACAATTAGCATTTAGCATTATCATTAGCAGCTATGTATCATGTAGCATGACCCACACTCCAGCATTTAGAATTAGCCTTAGCCGCTATGTACCACGTGGCCTGAACCACAATCAAGCATTTAGAATTAGCCTTAGCCTTTAGCTAACTGCGGCCTACTACGCAAATAAATATCCTGCATTGTGCCCAAATCATTATCCATCATTATCCATATCTCCGCCTAACTTTATGCTGCCGTGAATGATGAATATCATATCGAGAGGTTACCCCCAACCTATCTCCCGTCGGCTTATAGGAGGAGTATAACATAAATACAATCGTTCAATTCATGGTTCCCAGAACCAACCTGACCAAGTCTAATACTTCGCCCGGATTTGTAGCCCACTCCTGCGAGTCGCCTTGTTTCAAGGTCTTTAACAGATTCACAATGCCCTAAATATGCATACGTATATCTTGGCCCCGATTGTTCTTGACTTACTATTCAAGCAACACATCTCTATAAACAATCCATAAGCTC
This sequence comes from Coregonus lavaretus, assembly GCF_964263955.1. Lineage (NCBI taxonomy): Eukaryota > Metazoa > Chordata > Actinopteri > Salmoniformes > Salmonidae > Coregonus > Coregonus lavaretus. The sequence goes on along the minus strand of NW_028162482.1, from coordinate 10,165 downwards.
TATCCACTTTTGCGCTGTTTTTAAAATTTTATAATGATTAGCCAGACCCCCCAGTCATCAGCAAAAACGCCACCCGAGGCACGGTCGTAATGGTACATCTCTCCAGTGTACGACTACAAGTCGTATCTCTCCAGTGTACGACTACAAGTCGTATCCAATCTAACAAGCTCCGAAGCGGTAAGAAAAACTCACCCTTGTCTGGCCATGCTTCAAAGCGAGTTAGCCTGGCGGCTGACTGGAACAAAGGAGAGGTGCAGACCCGCCCCACGTTGGGCGCCATTTGTCGTATCGGATGAGTGGTGGCAATTATTGCTGATAAACAAAGGAGTCTGCTCATACTGAATCCTTGATCATAAGTTTATTTCAGATCACAAGCTTTCAGCATAAGTGACAGGTGACATGACACCCGGAGAGCGACGCCTCAGAATGGCTGCTCGTTCTGCCCTCTCCTTCGTTTTCCCCCCTATTTATAAACAATGATGCTCCCTCTTCTGACCAATCCCCAGTCTCCCCTGTCCACAACACCCTTCCTGTCTGTTGTATGTGGCGTTACACCTAAAACATTCCCTCTTGATACTAACATAAACAACATTCCATTTCTTCATGAAAAACATTTAACACCATCATAATCTTAATACACCACATTATCTTAAAATATTATTGTATTGTGTGTATTGCCAATTGTTTGCAAGTGGATCATTCATTATTCATTCTTTTTATATACACATTCTATCTGTAGGTAAGAACCCTGGTCTCTTTGGTTTTTCTTTAGCGAGTTTAGTCATACCAGGTTTATTATGTACTGAGTGGACCTTTTCACCATACTTTTACTCTATGGATTTATCTGAGCCTGTGGTGATAGGGTTACATCAACATTATAAATATGGTGGAAACTCCCACTAGTCCATGCCTCCACCAATCCAATGCTTTTAGATTATGGGAAGTAGTGAACAAGTGCACACTTCAGGAGAAAGGAGATATTATTGGGACACACTCAGATGCTCTGTTAATCAACCACATTGGTCTACCACAAGGCTTCCTTGGTTCAAACTGTCAAATCATTGTTATAATGTTGTTTGTAGTATAGAGATAATGATGTTATTTATTATCAATGTTATGATATTGATTATGATGTAGAGTATTGTTATGATGTTGTTGGTAGTATATAGATAATGATGTTATTGATTACAAAAATGCGAGGGGTGTATTCAGTTTTGTGAGATACTGTATGTTAGAGCAGGAGTAGGGGGGGTAGAAGTTAGAGGTCTGTTACCTGTGTCAAGATCAACAGGAGGGAGGGAGGGAGGGAGGGAGGGAGGGAGGGAGGGAGAGGGAGAGGGAGAGGGAGAGGGAGAGGGAGGGAGAGGGAGAGAGAGAGAGAGGTTAAATTAACATCAACAGACTAACATGCAGTCAACTGAATATCTTTTCATCACTGACTTCTAACCAGTGATGTCATCACAACCAGTAACCTTTTCCACTTTTGGTCCGGCTCAGCTTGACCTCTGACCTCTGAAATGAATGATTTCAAAAACAGACAAAGCAAAGGTATTAAATTAGATATAAACTCATCTGCAAAGAGAGTTACACATTTCCATGGAAAGGGAATGTACACTAAATGACCAAAAGTATGTGGACATCTGCTTGTCAAACATCTCATTCCAAAGTCATGACCATTAGTATGAAGTTGGTCCCCCTTTGCTGCTATGACAGCCTCCACTGTTCAGAGAAGGCTTTCCACTAGATGTTGGAACATTGCTGCGGGGACCTGCTTCCATTCAGCCACAAGAGCATTAGTGAGGTAATGTTAAATATACATTGCTGCGTGGATTTTTTCCTTTGGACTGCCAGATGGTGAAGTGTGATTCATCACTCCAGAGAACGCGTTTTCAATGCTCCAGAGTCCAATGGCGGTGGGCTTTATACCACTCCAGCCGATGCTTGGCATTGCTCATGGTGATCTTAGGCTTTTGTTCGGTTGCTCAACCATGGAAACCCATTTCATGAAGCTCCCAACTAACAGTTCTTGTGCTGACGTTGCTTCCAGAGGCAGTTTGGAACTCGTAGTGAGTGTTGCAACCGAGGACAGACGGTTTTTACACGCTACCCTCTTCAGCACTCGGCGGTCCCGTTCTGTGAGCTTGTGTGGCCTACCACTTCACGCTGAGCCGTTGTTGCTCCTAGACATATACCTTCACAATAACAGAACTTACAGTTGACCGAGGCAGCTCCAGCAGGGCAGACATTTTACTAAATTACTTGTTGGAAAGGTGGCATCCTGTGACGGTGCCACGTTGAAAGTCAATGAGGTCTTCAGTATGGGCCATTCTACTGCCATGTTTGTCTATGGAGATTGCATGGCTGTGTGCTCGATTTTATACACCTGTCAGGAAGGGGTGTGGCTGAAATAGAATCCACTAATTTGAAGGGGTGTCCACATACTTTTGTATCTATAGTGTGTGTACACACGTGTGTTGTTGCATCATACCATCGATAAGCCTATCTTCCCCATCACATCATGAAAGGTCATGTTGATGTTCATTTAACCTCTGCCTCTCTCTCTCTCTCTCTCTCTCTCTCTCTCTCTCTCTCTCTCTCTCTCTCTCTCTCTCTCTCTCTCTCTCTCTCTCTCTCTCTCTCTCTCTCTCTCTCTCTCTCTCTCTCTCTCCCTCTATCTCTCTCTCTCTCTCTCTCTCTCCTCTCTCTCTCTCTCTCCTCAGATCTCCAGGCTCTAAGCATCAGTCCACCAGGTAGGTAGAGTATACATCTACAGTGATTATAGCAGTTCAATATTAGTCTACTTTATTATCCCACATGGAGAAATTCATATGTCCGTACACACCATTCTAAAACCCAATAACAAGTACTGTTTTATGGCACTGCTAATACTTGTCAACCACAAAGCATTACTGCTGTTAGAATAACAGAAGCACTGTCATAATCTGTCCTCACCACTGTGTTTTCCTCTCTGCTGTTTACAGCTGAACACTCAGTCAGACTGGTGAATGGGACCACTTCCTGTTCTGGGACAGTGGAAATCTTCTACAGAGGAGAGTGGTCAGGTCTATGTACTATATGGTGGGGCATGAGAGAGACTAAGGTTGTGTGTAGAGAGCTGGGCTGTGGGAATGCTATAGCTGCATCTAGAGGACCTCTGGTTGAAGAGGGAAGAGGAGGAGCCACACTATGGATTAGATGTAGTGGAGATGAGTCTACTATTAGAGAGTGTGACATCATAGGAGGACGACCTGGTGTCTCTTATAGTGGATATTATCAGCATGTGATCTGTTCAGGTAAGACACTGGTAATATTGAGATATTTAATTGGTACATTATACAAGATTGACATGTATCATGTTTTATGTGTTTTTCATTTCATTTAAAGAGAGGGAGAGATGTTAGATGTATTTAAACATTATATTTGTGTTTGTCATATTGGTTTATGGGAGATGTGCATGGGCAGATCATTGTAGTTCAGATGTTACTGAAGTGAAGCTGCCTGATGGATGTCCAGCTGTTTATTTTCTATAAAGTGAAGTGAACTTATTCCTGTCTCCTGCCTGCATTATTCCCAACCCTGTCCTGAGTGACTAAGAACCCATTTCTACCTCTTACAGTATCAAACATAGCAACCTACAATCTTTTATCCAACATATTTGTGTTTAGTCCTTGACAGTGTCATCAACAAAACGGATTGAATGTTCAACCAACTCTTTTCCTCCAGAGTCTGTGCAGCTTGTGGATGGAGCTGGTGTCTGCTCTGGGAGACTGGAGGTGAAGTCCAATCAGTCCTGGGCCTCAGTGTGTGAAGCTGACTTTGACCAGCAGGATGCAGAGGTAGTCTGTGGGGAGCTTGGCTGTGGGGCTCCTGCAGCTCTACAGGGGGGGCTCTATGGAGAAGGTGAGGGTCAGACCTGGGATAAAGAGTTCCAGTGTAAAGGCAATGAGTCCCTTCTCCTGGACTGTGACACCTCAGACAGAAAAAACAACACCTGCCTACCTGGTAATGCTGTTGGACTCACCTGCTCAGGTAAGAAACAGTTTGTCACTCAATCAACATTGTTTCTCACCTGGAGTGAAGAATATGAGAGGCAATATATAGTGGGCTCCAAAATTACTGGCACCCCTGTCTGGCAATGCACAAACAATACTTACAGAAATATAAACACTATAATTATAGAGAGAAACTGAAAATACCAACATGTGAGAAATACTGTACTATATTAATGTTCCAATGGAACCCACTAAAATTATTTATTGATTTAATTAAAAATCAATGTCCTCCAAATCAAGGTTTTCACAATTAATTGCACCCTTAAAGATTATTGTAAATAACATCTACCAAAATTAAACCAGTGTTAAGTGAATATTTTAATCTCAATGGTTGAACTCAACTATTTCAGTGTCTCTGTGCGTCTCCCAAAAGGTTGTAATGCTTTTGGATCAAGAAACGGACAGAGTCCCGGTCTGCATAGTCAGGCCTTTATTCATTGAGAATTCTGTTCATCACAATTTCAGAGTCCATCTTTTATACTCACACATCATACAAAAATCCCACCCCTTTTAGGCGGGCTGTTTTCCTCTGCTCTCCTAACCATCAGGTCACACACACATGTTCTTATCATAGGCTGCATTCCTTAGTTATCGCCGTCCTCATACTCCTTAAAAAGCCTAACCGTTTCTCTCCTCCCTTAATTGGGAGGCCTCTTTATCTTGGTTTCTCAGTTGTCTGTAGCCAGTTCTCCTTGTCCTTTGTTGTCTGGTCTAACTCTTAATCACATTGCTAAATAGTAGCTCAATGTCATAGTCTTTACTGGTCCTACACTCACACATTCTAACACATTTCACACAGTTTCAGGGTGTAATAATTAGTCATTAATAATTATTCTATCAACCAGGAATTAAATTCCACTTATTTAAGTGTATCTAAGTCTTAAGGAACTATATTGAGCCATTACATCACTTCCTGTTTCACTAGGATATAAAAATGAGGTAACACGCATACAATATCCCTTTGTCATCCAACACCATGAAGTAAACAAAATAACTGGCAGTTCAAAAGAGACAGATGGTCGTAGACCTTCATAAATCTGGTAATGGCTACAAGAAGATCCACAAACGATTGAATATACCACTGAGCACTGTCAGGGCAATTATTAAAAAATAAAAAAGATATGGAACAGTTGAAAACCTCACGGTAGAGGACGCAAATGCATTTTGCCCCCCAGGATAGGGAGGAGGATGGTGAGAGAAGCAACAAAATCCCCAAGAATAACTGTGAACGAATTGCAGGCCTTGGTGGCGTCTTGGGGTCACCAGGTTTCAAAAAGCACCATCAGACGCCACCTCCACAACCACAGGCTCTTTGGAAGGGTTGCCAGAAGAAAGCCCTTTCTGACCCCAAGACACAGATGCAAGCGCTTTGAGTTTGCCAAATGTCATTTACATTATGACTGGAAGAAGGTGCTCTGGTCAGATGAGACCAAAATTGAACGTTTTGGTCAGATACAGCATCGACATGTTTGACGTCGAAACAGAGATGCATACAAGGAGAGGCACCTCATACCCACTGTGAAATATGGTGGTGGGTCAGTGATGATTTGGGGCTGTTTTAATTCCAGAGGTCCAGGGGCACTGGATGGCATAATGAATTCCACCAAGTATCAGGCAATTTCGGCTGACAAAGAAGGCTGGGATTTGGCCGTAGGTGGACATTCCAATAAGACAATGACCCAAAACATACCTCAAGATCCACACAGAAATGGTTCTGTGACAAAAAAAATATATCTTCTGCCATGGCCATCTCAGTCAGACCTCAATCCAATCGAAAATCTGTGGGCTGATTTGAAGATGGCAGTTGATAAGCGCAAACCCAAGAATGTGAAGGATCTTGAAAGGATCTGCATAGAGGAATGGTCCAAAATCCCTCCAAATGTGTTCCTTAACCTTGTCAAACATTACAGGAAAAGACTCCATGCTGTTATCCTTGCCTGAGGTGGTTGCACTAATTACTAAATGAGGAGTGCCAATAATTATGAAACCTTGATTTAGGTGACTTTTATTTTGTATTAAATAATTGTATGATTTTGGTTGGTTCCATTGAAACATTAATAAAGTACAGTATTGTTTATATTTTTTAATGTATTGTTGATGCAGTCAGGGGTGCCAGTAATTTTGGAGCCCACTGTAGATGTGTTTTAGTGTGAAAATAGTAAGATTACTGTCTCTCTCTCTTCTCTCTGTGGTCCTCTGTAGCTCAGCTGGTAGAGCACGGCGCTTGTAACGCCAAGGTAGTGGGTTCGATCCCCGGGACCACCCATACACAAAAATGTATGCATGCATGACTGTAAGTCGCTTTGGATAAAAGCGTCTGCTAAATGGCATATTATTATTCTTTTCTCAGAGCCTGATGATGTGAGGCTGGTGGGAGGAGGCAGTCGCTGTGCTGGTGGAGTGGAGTGGTACTACCAGGGAGAGTGGAGGACTATGGGAGCTGCAGACTGGAACAAGGAGGCTGTAGCTGCAGTAGTGTGTAGACAGCTGGGTTGTGGCTCCACTGTTTCAGTACTACCTGGAAACACCACTAGAGGGTTTAATGTTATCTGTTATGGGTCTGATCCTTCACTGAGGGAGTGTTGGAGAACAAATTATCTCCTTCCTGTAGTCACAGTGATCTGCTCAGGTAATAACAAGATATTATAATTATATTCAACTGATTTCCTTCATTCATACAACTTCCTCTGCACCTCTCACAATGACTGTTTAGCTTGTAAATCTGCTTTGCAAAACAGATCAATCAGTCAAGTAGGAATCAAATACAACTTCAATATCCCAGAATGCTTTTGTATTTGAACGTTATCTCACTGAACGTCTCTACTCACTACCACTGTCACATGTCATGTTATTGTCATATCTAAATGAGGAAAGAAAGTAGTTGAGGAGCTACGTTTTCTTTTTCTCTCCTCTTGTTCCAGATGTCCTGCTTCAGCCTGATATCAACATATGTTGTCTCAGTGACTGTAGGCCCACTACTCATGTTGCCCTGTGAGGGAGGGTGGCTAGCACTGTTACATGCTGATGTTATTGTCATATCTATAGGAAACTAGTTGAAGAGGTTTTTCTTGTTCTCTTTTATTGTTACAGATCTCCTGGTCCAGCCTGATATCTACCTGACTGACTCAATGGGAGGGGTCTCCAGGGGCCATGAGGGGCCAGAGGTGTTCAGGGGCTACAACTTCACCATCACCTGCTCTACTCAGCCACAGTACCCAGGAGGCTCCTTCCTCCTCACGTTCACCGGCTCCAACAGAACCCAGACCCAGCCAGCTGTCAATCACTCTGCTGCCTTCCTCTTCCCTGCTGCAGATGACTCCCACCAAGGGAACTACAGCTGTGTTTATGACAATTATGTTTTCTCTCATAACTTCTCCTCTGAGAGTGAGCTCCTCACCCTCACCGTCACAGGTAACTGAACATGAACCAGACTTATAACTTTGTCATTGACAGATTTCCCACAGATCTATATGATGATGACCAGTCCCCTCATCAAAGGTGTTTCTGTTTTCAGCCTCTCCTCTGCCAGCCTTCATCATCAGACACGTTGTAGTGCTGCTGATCCTACTGACAGCGATCACCACCATCTACCTGTACTACAAGGTAAAGACATTTATCAAGACGTTACAAGTCATTTAAATGTTTGTGTCTATGAGCAGGGTTCAGATTCTACATTGGTCTATATATGTGTTTAAGGTGTGTGATTAACCAGATGAGAATGAGAGGCGCGCAGCAGAGAACGAGACACAGAGACACACACACAGAGAGAACGAGAGACCGGGATTTTAATAATAGCTGAAAAGTTCAGAATTAGTTTATCTTTCTAGAACCTTGGAAGACATCTAAAAAGAGTGACAGCAACCACCATGATTCCTTTTAGTTAGTTTTTTTGCAACCATAGTAACATGAGGTTATGGTAACATGGGGTTTTGGTAACATGGGGCTTTCATTATTTTTAGAGAGTAGCTCAATTACGTCTGTTTTGTGTTCCAGAATGTATTGCTGCTTTTAGCTTTTGTCTTTATGTCTTTATCTTATTTAGTGTTTCTCTTAGAGTCTTTATCTTGAAGTGTTTCCATTATTAGTCCATGACTGACTGACTCACTCACTCTTGGTGCTGTGTCTCCCTAGACCACCAGGAGGCAGAAGAGAGTGAACAGGGTGAGCAGCATGGATCTTTATGTTGATGCCAATGCCATGGAGATGGTCTCTCTGAGCTCCAGAGCTGAAGCTGGACCGGGAGAGGAGAGAGCAGCCCAGGGGACTGAGTAGGAGTAGAATGATGCTGACCCTACATGCTGATCTTAGGTCAGTTTTGTGTTTTAAATCTATGGTCAGCAGTGGACTGGTGTTTAAAATGTGGTGACAAACCTTAAGTGGTTCTAATTTTAATAACACAAGTTAAGAATTAGTTTATCTTTTTATAACCTTGGAAGAAATCTAAAAGGAGTGATTGTAACCACCATTATAAATTTTTGTTTGTTTTGTACCACCATGGTAACATGGGGTTTTGGGTAACATGGGGTTTTGGTAACATGGGGGTTTTGGTAACATGGGGTTTTTGGTAACATGGGGTTTTGGGTAACATGGGGTTTTGGTAACATGGGGGTTTTGGTAACATGGGGGTTTTGGTAACATGGGGTTTGGGTAACATGGGGTTTGGGTAACATGGGGTTTTGGGTACCGTGGGGTTTTGGGTACCGTGGGGTTTGGGTACCGTGGGGTTTTGGTAACATGGGGTTTTGGGTAAATGGGGTTTTGGGTAACATGGGGTTTTGGGTAAATGGGGTTTTGGGTAACATGGGGTTTTGGTAACATGGGGTTTTGGTAACATGGGGTTTTGGTAACATGGGGTTTTGGGTAGCGTGGGGTTTTGGGTACCGTGGGGTTTTGGGTAACATGGGGTTTTGGGTAGCGTGGGGTTTTGGGTAAATGGGGTTTTGGGTAACATGGGGTTTTGGTAACATGGGGTTTTGGTAACATGGGGTTTTGGTAACATGGGGTTTTGGGTAGCGTGGGGTTTTGGGTAACATGGGGTTTTGGGTAAATGGGGTTTTGGTAACATGGGGTTTTGGTAACATGGGGTTTTGGGTAGCGTGGGGTTTTGGGTACCGTGGGGTTTTGGGTAACATGGGGTTTTGGGTAAATGGGGTTTTGGGTAACATGGGGTTTTGGTAACATGGGGTTTTGGGTATCATGGGGTTTTGGGTAACATGGGGTTTTGGGTAACATGGGGTTTTGGTAACATGGGGTTTTGGTAACATGGGGTTTTGGTAACATGGGGTTTTGGGTAACATGGGGTTTTGATTATTTTTAGAGAGTAGCTCAATTAGGTCTGTTTTGTGTTCTAGAATGTATTGCTGCTTTTAGCTTTTGTCTTCATGTCTTTATCTTATTTAGTGTTTCTCTTAGATTCTTTATCTTGAAGTGTTTCCATTATTAGTCCATGTATTATTATAATCATCTGTTCATTCTTTGTATTTTGAAACATCTGAATAAAAGGGTCATTTTAGTTTGTTGTTGGGGTGTGTTTTGTTGCTGTTGTTTACCTCTCATGATGTTGTTGATCATACATTTTATGATATTGACTGATGTAGATTATTATTATGTTGTTAGTAGTATAGAGATAATGATGTTATTCATTATAAATATTATGGTATTGATCATTATGTAGATTATTGTTATGATGTTAGTAGTATATAGAGATATTTGTGTTATTCTCTTATGATCTGTGGGTTACAGAGAAAGTATAGTACTTAGTGCAGGTCTGATATACATTAAATTGTGAATATGCTGTGTGCAAATCAATCAATTAATCAAATTAAAGTTAATAAATATGGTAATATATATCAATGATCTCAAAGGTATTGTTGAGAAGTGTTTATTTCATATTTGTGATGTGAGTGCAGATTATGTTGATGTTATGTTATTTACCCTTTACAGATAAAGACCTGTTGCTCTCTAAACTGCCATGTAATCACTGAATGCTTTTAATAAACTCACAGGCTGTCAGTCTTGTGTTATTTCTCTCTTGGAAAGACTACAACATACAGTATGAATTAACTGAGATCAGTCTTGTGTGATTTCTCTCTTGGAAAGACTACAACATACAG